>NW_027055262.1:0-8000 GCF_011386835.1 Chrysemys picta bellii | reverse complement strand
AACAAAAGGTGGCTGGAATGCCACCCCTGAAATTGTGCCGCCCCAAGCACGTGCTTGGTTTGCTGGTGACTAGTGCCGGCCTTGGATGGCTGAACACTTTTAGAAAAGATTTTCTTTCACAAGCTTGAAAATATCCACCACCTTGTTACCTTAACAATTAGAGATGCACAGGCATCGCATCAGAATAGCAAACATAGATAAGAATTCTCGTGATAGAGCTCCCGTTTTACATCTGACCTTTGGACACGCTCTTGCAATAGCTGCAGAACTTAATGAATTATCTGGTTGTCTCTTTAATCACTTGCTTATATACCAAAGTACCAGTTAATCTAACAAGAAGGCCAAAGATGTTGAGATGCAGTGTGTAGTTGCCATGGATTTTGACTTCTTGGAGGACCGGAGAGAGATTCTAATAACGACAAGGACTACATTTTAGCATCGGGTACCAACGCTCAGTTATCATGCCACTCAGAGTTAGTGCATACTATATGAAAAAATCTCATGGTTACACAGGTCAAATTAGAAGGAAAATATAATTATCATACAAACATTAAAACATAGCACTAGACACACCCGTAGGAGTCTGCCACTTTATGCGGCTCTTGTAACACAACAGCCATAAAATCATCATAAATGGCCAGTTAAAAGCTGGGTTTACAGCTGCTCTGGCAGGAAGAAGTCAGAGTGTACTGGTGAATCTGCCCAATAGGGCCAAACTTAAGTATCAGCTGGTGCAATGCCACTGAAGTAGGTGGGAGTTTAGAGCAGAGTCCAAAGTTATCTATGCATACTTTGACTGGTCAATACAAAATATTTTCACAGGTCCTCTGATACCATTATTGGCCACAGCAATAAGTCAGGATGCCCTGGCCTCCCCAGAAATAGGGTGATACAAATTGGATAAAGAAGGAAAGAGAGAGCAATATCTTAGAGAGGGCCCTACTTGTGTCTACCTGTGTTTCGGTTAGGGTTACTGTACGTCCAGGTTTTCCCAGACATAACCTCTTTTTTTGGTTCTCTGATCTCCACCAGGGTGGATTTTTGAAATGTGAAGACATGGCTGGGATTTTGCCTTGCTTGTTGCAAATCAGAAAGAGCCGTCTACACAGAGGCGTAACTAGGCTCTTCAGCACCTGGGTCGAGCAAGCATACTTGTGCCCCCTGCGGTTGAGTCCCCGTCATTTCTTTGCCCCTGTGGCTTTGTGCCCTGGGCAGATGCCTTGCTTGCCCCATCCTGATTACGGCTGTGCATCTCCATCCTCCCCTGCATCCACAACTGCCAGATCCCCCCGCCCGGCCTGCCAGGTAAGCGGACCTGCCAAGCACCTCTTGGCTGGGCCGCCTGCCCTGCCGTGGAGCCTCAGAGCCTGTTCGGGAGGGATCACAGGGCCAGGTCCTGACTCCCAGCCCTGGGGAGGGGGAAAGGCCCACAGGGAGGCAGTGACTGATGGGCTGGTGCTGTCACCCCAGCCAGCACTAGTCGCCCTGCCACTCTGACAGGGAATGCATCACTGCCCCCCACCTTGAGTGTGAGGCTGCAGGTGTTCCCTCCAGCATCCCCCAAATGGCCCCTCCCATCCCAATACACCCCCCCTCCAGCACTCTCCAAATACTCCCTCCAGCACCTCTCATTGAACCACCCCCCCAGTTCTTCCTCCCCCTGGCAGTGTTCTTTATTTGGGAACTTAAAATATGGTAACCCTAGTCTTGTCTGTCTTGTCCACTTAAACTCACACACACTTCTTTGGGAGCAGAGACTGTCTTTAATGTGTTTATCTAATGCCTAGCACAATGGAGGCCCTGAGCTCCATGGGGAACCTCTAGATGCTACAGTTTACTACTACTACTACTTCTAATGCAAACTTCTGTGGCTAGACTTTGTTCAAGAGTTCTAAAAGGCAGTTTTAATGACTTGTAAAATACTAATAGTATGGCATATTGAAAATGACTTCTGAAGACGGGCCTAAGTTGTACTTTCCAACTGAAATACTAAACAGCTGTCAGAGGGTGGGAGAGAGAATCTTAATCAGACATTGACTTACAGAGCAAAGTTCAGTCCCTCTTGAAGTAAGAGTGAGCCAATTTTCCTGTAACACTACTCTTCCTAACTAATGGAGAAGTGAGCAGAGAGCCAATATTGAATGGAAAAAGTACTGGAAGCTTGCTTAGTGAACAGGGGGCCAACATGTTTTGAATTCACAATATTTGAAGCCACCGTCTGCTAATTTCCCCAAACCTGCGCTTCAGTTCTTGCAGGGCATGCAGCTCAAAAAAAGAAAGCAGAGTGCAGCCAAGAAAATAGCATTCCTGTCTGCTGTGAGCATCTTGTGACTGCAGCTCATGCAAAAGGGAAATATTGAAAAACTGTTCATGTGTTAAGTGTGTTGAGCCATTCCCTTGCAGAATACCATAATGCCCCTGGATTGTGGGAAAAATGCTGGCTGCCCTGACTGAAACAATACAAACTACACACACTTGATTAATAAAAAAGCTAATGTGAGCACTGCAAGTTCAGTTTGTCTCCCATGACAAAAGGATTTCATACTGTTAAAATAGACAAATTTAAATCTACGCAGTAAAACCATCTTTTCTCTGTCTTCTGCCACCACACATAGAGCAGGGAGCAGATAAGAGAATACAGAAGCCTGTCCTAACAGATAAAATACAAACAAACACTACAGAATCAAATGATAAGTTTGACTTTGAGAATTTGTCCCCTGTATCTAAATGTGTCATAACCGACTGCTTGTCTGACTCAATCCAAACTCGGCTGAAAAATTCTACCCCTGCCATAGACTTATCTGATTCTCAATGGTAGATACTCCATTCTGGATTTGAGATGCACTAGTGGAAGAGCAAGAATAGGTGCAAGAATGGGAATTCTTCTATCCCAGTTGTAACTTTCCTAAAGCATTCAGGCAGGAAGAGTAACTCTGATAATTATGGTGAAGCAATAACTTCACCATAATTAGGGTTTTTAGAGTTCAACTTTAAAAGGCACTTTTTATTTTGTAAAAAGCTCATTGAAATGGCAAAAGTTGAAACATAAAGCATGTAAATATTAAGCACTGATTGAGTTTTTTGTGATGGCTTGATGAAATATGAACTTATTTATTCTCTGTAAGTTCCAAAAATAAATAAATAAATAAATAAAAATTAAAAAATCACTCCTTTTGGTGTTTGTTTTTTTGTTTTTCTCCTCTGTGTGATCTTACTTTTCTTTGAACTGCATTTGCCAGATTTAAAACATTTGGGACTTATCTTTTGGGCACATTATTGTTCCTCACATGCCAATTCCTAGAATATTATAGGTGGTGGTCATCTATAGAACTATCTTTTTAGCCATTATGAAGTGTGTGCCAAAGCAAACCCATCCTAACAAACATTAATTTGATGACAAATCTGCTGTTGTGTGAATGCCATCATGCACTTCTGAGAGGCTTAACCTTAACTGTGACCTTTGTGGTACATAACTTCACAAATGTCTGGAATTTGTGACAGTCATTAGTGCTGATCTGTTGATATAATTGATATAAAAGCATACAACGTCACTGTCAAGGTTTCATGTTAGAGTGCAAGTCTGAAGTTGGGATATGTACTGCTTATAGGTAGGAGATGGAAGAGAGAGCATTATGGAGCACTGGAATGATACTGACGTGGTTGCAGGCAATCTAAAGGTGAAAAGAAATGCACAGGTCTTTCCCCTACCTTATTTCCATGCTTTCAAGGTTTGGGGTGGATGGAGTGTGCCCTGCTGCAAACTTAATGTTGGTTGTTTGCCAACTGATCTTTACTACCAGTCCCTAATGGAGTTGTTAGGATAATGTGAACCGCTTGCATCACATTTGGAACTGGGTTTAAGTTGGCCTGTTTGTATCCTTTTATTTGCTGTTTGTAAACACCCATAAAACTGATATTTTGCTCACATGTACTGGGTGTTCAAACTTCAGGCCTGTAACCGAGATCAATTTAATTAAGAAGTTCAATTCATTTCATGGTGAAACTAAACTATCTTCAGGTGGAAGTAGAAGTAGCTTTATGAAATTAGGTTATCCAATCAAGCAACTTAAACAAGAACATGCAAAACTTGAATACCAAATTTCAAACCCCTAACGTTGGCTGAATATTCATTATGCACAATGTACAAAAATCATCTGTAACTCAAATACACTTGTAAAAACTAACTGAATAACTTTGACACACTTGCAAATACTATGAACAACTAATGGAAAAATTAGAGAAAATCATCAGACCAACCATTTGCAGGGAATAAATCTGACAAGCTGTAAGGCTGCCAGCACCCATGACTTCCTCATGGATGAGGACACTGATTTTGCTTGTACTACTGAGACCAGCTCTGTGCGTGTGTGTTTTACTAGTGCCACTTTCTTCAGATGAGTCTGCATTGAGTAGGAGCCAAAGTAGGTTGGTAGTAGTATAGCTGTACTGGTTACATCTGACTTCAGATGTCAGAAGTGCTCCACCAAACAAACCTGGACTCCTTTGAGTACGAGTCCCAGAACAGAGCTACCTTTGGAATAATGGTGTACAGCTCAGGCATGCCATCCGAGCTAATTACGCCTGCAACCCTATCCACTCTTCCCTATCCAGTCTCTATTACCTCCCTCCTATCACGGCCCCTACACTGTCTCCCCTGAAAGTGATGCCCAGGATCTCTGACAGAGTCCCCCAAATGCCTCCTGTCAGTCTATTCCCTCTTGCAGAGTAGAACAGGTCATTTCTGACCCTGGAAGAGGAGGATCTTGGGTCTAGGAGGGTGAGTTCTCTCTCAGAGAGTGTCTCTAGTTTGCCAGAGGGTTGAGCCCTACTTGAGGTGTAGTCCCAAATAGGGCTTCCACCAGGTAGGTTTGCCTCATCTTTGGGCTCTGAGGGGTTTTTGGATCTGTTGGATCCCTCGTTACAGGCGGTATGTCTCCAGACATACTCCCAGCATCAGCACAGGAATATCTTCAGACACTCAATATGGCTAGTATGCAGGTGCTTGGTCCTGCTCAGGATGCAGAGTGGGCGCCCTTGAGCCCAGACACAATCCCTCTCTCCCCAAACACCCACTCCCATGCTGCAGCTGTTACTGCTGGCTTAGGCTGTGCCTGGGTCTGGCAATGGATGCACAGGCTGGTATGGAACGTGAACTGGAGTTTGCTCATGGGGGTACATAGGTTCTTTGCTGGAAGTGCTGTATCTGCCTTATCCCTACAGAGATACAGAAGGAATGTTTATGTATCCCAGCATGGGATTTAGCCCTACAAAACAAATAGCTCTGTGTGGGCAGTGCAGTGAAAATTGGCAGCAGACAGTTCCTGATGATCTGAGACTCTAAATGCTACACAACTTTCCAAAACTATTTTTTCCCTCCTCTTAAAGCTTCCCAGGGACTTTGTGAACTCTACAGTGTAAGTGATTAGCTGGAAATCCCCAATCCTTGGGCTGAGAGGTAAAATATTCAACAAACTGCGTATGTGATTTTCCTTCTCCAAAGAAGTCTTCCAGTGTCCACTGTATGTTTAAAAAAACAAAAACAAAACTGTAGGGGGGTTCAGATTATTGTACTACTTGATTAGCTGATCATACCTGACATGCATATGAAACACACCCTGTGGCTTACGTAGTTTCATTAAGGCAACCCATGCAGCTGTCCACAATCATCTAAGCAGAGATGGAAGTCCATAGGCTGTTCTAATTGTAGCCTTTCAAAGTTGTAGCACAGGTAAGTAACATTAAATACATCTTACTACTGCATAGCTATATGTTGCCTGGAAATTGGCTATTTTGTGCATCCAATAGATTTTTGCAAGGTAAGCAGCCTTGGGCTTCTAGGTACTTGGGGGAGGAACCTTTAAGTGATGCAGGAAGTAGTGTTGGTAGTATAGTATGTGGCATTCCTCCTCTTGGTTCACTAGTGAACCCATGCCCCAGCATGTTATTGAGGGCCTCTGCTGTCATGAGAGGTAGGAACTTAGGTCCTGACCACCTGAGGTTACAGAAGTACCATGGTACCTTTAGTAACAGTATGATACCATGGTGTCGTGGTCCACTTCTAGCTTAGGAAATCTTTCTGCCTACTAAATCTCCCTTGCAATTCAGATGGCTACAGTATCCGTCATATCCTACAATGAACAGCGCACAGCAATACTATGCAACAATTACACAGCTGCTTTGCTGCCTGCCGCAGGTGACTTATATAAACCTTGCCTGCTTCACAGCACTTTGAGCTTCTTGGATGAAAGTTTCTAGGTATGTGCATAATATATCTTGCACAAAAGTGAAGTCTGCTTGTCTGCAAAGAGGGAAGCTGGGAGGGGAGGGACATCTAGAGTGGCATTAAACTGTCAACAAGTCCCTTCATTCTTGCCCTTTAGAGGGAGTGGTCCTTATCAGACCTCCTCCCTCTTCACCAGCGCCATCCTCAGTTTATCTGTTCTTGGAGTAACCATTTGTTACCTAGGTTTCCAGTGAGAGAATGTGGGGGAACAGTGCCTGGTATTTGAGATGGGGTGTGACAAACATCAAAATTTTTCTCCCATCTGCCACAGAATACCCTTTGGTGTGAGTGATGGGGGCTGTTAGCTGAAGCAGGGAGACTGGGATAAGCATCTGCACAGCTTGGAGGCCTGTGCATGCATTTCACTCTTGGCTGGAGCCTGAGTTTTGTTTTTGGATAGGTTTGACAGGTCTCTGATATTTATAAATCACTCCATATAGATTGGATTCTGGCTAGTCTACTGCATTCTGCCCAGTACAATTTGTGACCTTGAGCTTAAAAAGTCAGTCTGACTCTTCTGCTTTCCTTACACTAAAGTACTGAGAAGGCAGCATGCATACGGGGTTGCACACAGGAAATTGCCTGTTAGCCTGAGTATATGGAAACAGACTGGCATTTCCTAGGGCACCACAGATCCAGGCTGGCCTAAGAAAAAGCCAAGGGTGCAGTGACTTGGGGTTCTTAGGGTTCCCATTCTGTCTGCTGTTCCCTGGGGTTAAATTGAACTGTCTCTCTGAGAGAAAAATCCTAGCTACTGATCCACCAACACCACTTCCTCTAGCTTTTCTTGGTAGTCTGTCATCATAGTAGTGACCTGGGCCCCAAACAAACAACCTAAAGCTGCCCAGGTGCAAAATCTTCCCACTTCATTGCTGCCAGGTTTTGCGGGTTAGGGAAGTCCAAAGTGAACACTATAGACTCTGCAGTTTCCTGTGCATAGGTATCCTTCCTCTCATTATAAAAATGGATTTTCCTGCAAGCCCATTCTTCTTTACTGTTGCAAATGCCAAAGTGAAAGTTCTTATGAATGGCAGAGGTAAATATTTCCTGAGAGTGTTTGTGAAGGAACAGTAATCCAATTACAAACACCAGGGATGGATGTGTGGTTAAAGGCATTGCCAAATTCAGTGTGCTTAGGCTTCACTTGGCTACCACATTTGGCAGCACAACAACACAAACACAGCCTATATCCTGGATGATGGCTTTAGTGGTCACAAGTTAAAGGGTAGCCACAGCCTATAATAAATCAAAGTATAAATCATGAAGGAGCATTCAGCCAGTCGACTCTCCTATTGGGCTTGATGCCCTCAGATGTCAGAGGGGGGCCTTGCACAGTGGAATGTTGTTATTCATCATGAAAAACTTCTTCAAAAGTTGGTTCTTCTTGGTGAACTTCATAATAAGTTTATAAACTACTCTGCTATTCAGCTCCATCTGGGTCACTGGCAGCCTCATTGACAGTTCAGATAACAGGAGAATGCCATTCACTCTTGTTTTGCAGCCTGTCTATAACCCAACGTCTGAACTGCTTAGGAGGTGACATCATTTAATTCCGCTGGAGATGACCTCTGAGGGGGGTTATAAACTTACAAGAGAGGAAATTTTTTCTCTTTACAGTGTTTTGAAAAGCTTCCCATTAACTCAACCTGTCATGCTAGCAAATCTATTATCTCACTGTCAGAGAGAGGAGGGGGAAGGCGATCATAAGAAATAAGCT
>NW_027055261.1:0-8000 GCF_011386835.1 Chrysemys picta bellii | reverse complement strand
CCTGGTATTTATTCCTCTGATATATTTAGAGAGAGCAATCACATCTCCCCTCAGCCTTCTTTTGGTTAGGCTAAACAAGCCAAGCTCTTTGAGTCTCCTTTCATAAGACAGGTTTTCCATTCCTCAGATCATCCTAGTAGCCCTTCTCTTTACCTGTTCCAGTTTGAATTCATCCTTCTTAAACATGGGAGACCAGAACTGCACACAATATTCCAGATGAGGTTTCACCAGTGCCTTGTATAACAGTACTAACACCTCCTTATCTCTACTGGAAATACCTCGCCTGATGCATCCCAAGACCACATTAGCTTTTTTCACGGCCATATCACATTGGGGGCTCATAGTCATCCTGTGATCAACCAATACTCTGAGGTCCTTCTCCTCCTCTGTTACTTCCAACTGATGCGTCCCCAGCTTATAACAATAATTCTTGTTATTAATCCCTAAATGCATGACCTTGCACTTTTCTCTATTAAATTTCATCTTATTACTATTGCTCCAGTTTATGAGTTAAAGTAGGAGAAGCCAGTGCATTCTCTGTGTCAGCTCCTCCCTACGCTCCCTGTGGAATCTCCAT
This sequence comes from Chrysemys picta bellii, assembly GCF_011386835.1. Taxonomy (NCBI): domain Eukaryota; kingdom Metazoa; phylum Chordata; order Testudines; family Emydidae; genus Chrysemys; species Chrysemys picta. The sequence continues at coordinate 7,423 of NW_027055261.1, read as the reverse complement.
CCATCCTGTGGTTGTCATCCCGCTGAAGCCTAGTGAATACCTGTGATTGTTCCCCAAGTGTGTCATAGCCCCTGTGGCTGGGCATGTGGTTCACACGTGGTCCCAGTTGTCCTTACCCCCAGTGATAGAAGTGAGGACATGCCACACACTCCTTTCTCTCATGCTGTCTCTGTACTTTGATAAATGTTCCTAGCCTGGGATATTGATCCTCAACAAATGGAATTGTTGGAAATGATTGATTTTTGATAGGCTAATTAGTGCGAGCTGGGACCTCAACCACTGAGTAATTAGTAGGTGAATATTTAACACGAGGGCAGCAAATTGGGCTCTGAGCTGCGTGCATCCCTGGGCAGCGAGTCTATGCTACTGTGTGTTATACTGGCTCCTACGCGTTTATGTTCTGTAGAGCCTCTAGCTGAAGGTGCTGAAATCCATGTGCCCCCAAGTTGGGGGAGGGGAAGCCCCCAGAAATGGATTGGAACTGGAAATTCAGCTCCATGCAGCTTGTCAGCCCAGCTCAGAGATCATTCAGTGGAGATCCGCGGGTCCTCAACAGCATCCATCTCTTCATACCTATCAGCTGAGACAGTCGTCTATAGGGAGTGCGTTGGGCAGGAGGTAGCATGCAGGGGCTGTCACTGTACCCAGGTACTATTGCAAGCCACAGGCTGGCTGCTGAGAAAAAATTTAGGATTTGCTGTTCAGAAAATGACAGGTTTCAGAGTAGCAGCTGTGCTAGTCTGTATCCGCAAAAAAGAACAGGAGTCCTTGTGGCACCTTAGAGACTAACATATTTATTTGAGGCTCAAATAAATTTGTTAGTCTCTAAGGTGCCACAAGGACTCCTGTTCTTTTTGTTCAGAAAATGTGGCTTTAAAGATTCAAAACCACTTGTAACACCGACAGACCCTGGTCGTTGGCAGGCGGGATTGAACCTGGGACCTCTGGAGCTTAGTGCATGAGCCTCGACTGCATGAGCTAAAAGCCATGTGCCTATTGGCTAAGGCTGTAGAGCAGACTCATTAATGTCTCTCTCAGTGCCACTAAATGGGATAGAGCACCACACCCAGTTGGTGTGTGGGTTACATATAAAAGAAATAATATGCAAAGCTCCCTGATTTTGAACCCCTGTGGTCAGAGCAGTGAGAGCTGCTTCCTGCTAGAGAGTGACATGCATGGAAGAAGGAATGCCATGGAGGAGGGTTTGAAGGGGAGAGGGCACCAGGTGGATGTGGATTGAGAAGGCAATTTGAACATGAGGGCCCCAAGCTGAGAGAGGAAGATGAGCCTGGGGGAAATGGGTGCAGAGTTGGAGTGGGAGAGTTTTCTTCAACCCACCCCAAGGGCCTCTGGCTGCTCCTGGCCCTACATGGCTGTGGGACTGTGACGGAGCAGGGAGCAGGGCAGATTTGACCTGGGAATGTTGCAGGGGGGTTGCAGTGGGGATGTGGGACTTCCCTTGAAGGAAGCTACCTGAGCTGTAACCTGAGCCAGGAACGGGGGTGGGGAGAATTAACACCTTCTGCCCGGGAGACTGAAGAAAGGAGAGGAGCAGCGGGAGGAGTTTGGGAGTTTAGTTTCGGTTGGGGCTGGGTGGTGCAACGCAGGGAACCCCAAGCTGGGGTCTAAGCTCCCTGAACCTCCCAGAGGGACCTAATTGAGGGGGTCTGGTCGTACCTACACGCTCTGCTTGAGACTGTGTTCCTGTCCTTAAATAAACCTTCTGCTTTACTGGCTGGTTGAGAGTCGCAGTGAATCTCGGGAAGAGGGGTGCAGGGCCCTAACTCCCCCACAATCCGCAACAGGGACTAGGAAAGAAAGATTCCTGGCTCTGAGGGTCCAAACATCTCGCTCCTTCTCAGCTGGCCAGGAGCCCACCCTCTGGTAGGGGATGGATGCTAAGACCAGCTGCTGCTTTGTTTGCTTCTCGCTGGGGCCAGATTTCCAGCCAGCAGTGGGGGCTGTTCTCCCCTTCCCTACCGGCCTCCCTCCCCGTGGGAATTGGTGTGAGCTTGGAGGCCCCTTTATTCCCCTGTCTCTGGCTGCAGAGATGTGGGAGCAGGGAGATTGCAGGAGAAGGAGGTTAAACGAGCCGGTCCCCACAGATATCCCTCCTCCCAGCACTATCCCCCGTGTCGCTCCCCACAGATATTCCTCTGCCCAGCGCTATCCCCTGTGTCGCTCTGCTCCCACAGATATCCCTCCTCCCAGCACTATCCCCCGTGTCGCTCCCCACAGATATTCCTCTGCTCAGCGCTATCCCCTGTGTCGCTCCGCTCCCACAGATATCCCTCCTCCCAGCACTATCCCCCGTGTCGCTCCCCACAGATATTCCTCTGCCCAGCGCTATCCCCTGTGTCGCTCCGCTCCCACAGATATCCCTCCTCCCAGCACTATCCCCCGTGTCGCTCCCCACAGATATTCCTCTGCCCAGCGCTATCCCCTGTGTTGCTCCCCATAGATATCCCTCTGCCCAGTGCTATCCTCCATGTCGCTCCCCACAGATATCCCTTCACCCAGTGCTATCCCCCGTGTCGCTCCCCATAGATATCCCTCTGCCCAGTGCTATCCGCCATGTCGCTCCCCACAGATATCCCTTCACCCAGTGCTATCCCCCGTGTCGCTCCCCATAGAAATCTCTCCACCCAGCGCTATCCTCCGTGTCGCTCCCCATAGATATCCCTCCTCCCAGCACTATCCCCCATGTCGCTCCCCATAGATATCCCTCTGCCCAGTACTATCCCCTGTGTTGCTCTCCACAGATATCCCTCCGCCCAGCGCTATCCCCCATGTCGCTCCCCATAGAGATCCCTCCGCCCAGCGCTATCCCCTGTGTCGCTCCCCATAGAGATCCCTTTGCCCCTCCAATCACTCCCAGCAGGGAAAGGCCAGGCCTGTTCTCATGTCTGCAGGGCGGACGGGGAGGCACAAATGCCCTCTCCCCACACCCCTGCACAGACCTGTGGGAGCCACACAAGAGGAGAGCAGTGGCCAGTTCTGGGAACCCCGCAGAGGGATTGCGGAGCCCGAGGAATTGGCCATGTCTCCCACCCCCAAGCATTTAAATGTACATGTCAGACCCCCACAGTATCCTGAGAGTGGCTGAAAAAAATCAAGAGATCTTAAAATTGCAAGTCCTGGGTCTGTGCATTTTCCTCTGAGCTGTGAGCTGTTTGGGGCACTCGCATCTCCACCTCAAGCTTTCCTCACAATCTGAGAAGTGGCTCTGATGGCTGGGATCCCCCAACGCATATCTGTGGGGCAGGGGCTCCACAGTGCACACCATGTATCTAGAGAGTTGGCAACACTGATTCATCTGTGGGGACCAGCTGAGGGGATAGCGCTGGGCGGAGGGATATCTGCGGGGAATGGCTGAGGGGATAGCACTGGGTGGAGGAGGGATATCTGTGGGGAGTGGCTGAGGGGATAGCGTTGGGCAGAGGGATATCTGCGGGGAGTGGCTGAGGGGATAGCGATGGGCGGCGGAGGGATATCTGTGGGGAGTGGCTGAGGGGATAGCGCTGGGCGGAGGAGGGATATCTGTGGGGACCAGCTGAGGGGATAGCGCTGGGCGGAGGGATATCTGTGGGGAGTGGCTGAGGGGATAGCGCTGGGCGGAGGGATATCTGCGGTGAGTGGCTGAGGGGATAGCGCTGGGCGGAGGGATATCTGTGGGGAGTGGCTGAGGGGATAGCGCTGGGCGGAGGGATATCTGCGGGGAGTGGCTAAGGGGATAGCACTGGGTGGAGGAGGGATATCTGTGGGGAGTGGCTGAGGGGATAGCGATGGGCGGCGGAGGGATATCTGTGGGGAGTGGCTGAGGGGATAGCGCTGGGCGGAGGAGGGATATCTGTGGGGAGTGGCTGAGGGGATAGCGCTGGGCGGAGGGATATCTGTGGGGAGTGGCTGAGGGGATAGCGCTGGGCGGAGGGATATCTGCGGTGAGTGGCTGAGGGGATAGCGCTGGGCGGAGGGATATCTGTGGGGAGTGGCTGAGGGGATAGCTCTGGGCGGCGGAGGGATATCTGCGGGGAGTGGCTGAGGGGATAGCGCTGGGCGGAGGGATATCTGTGGGGAGTGGCTGAGGGGATAGCTCTGGGTGGAGGAGGGATATCTGTGGGGAGTGGCTGAGGGGATAGCGCTGGGCGGAGGAGGGATATCTGTGGGGAGTGGCTGAGGGGATAGCGCTGGGCGGAGGGATATCTGTGGGGAGTGGCTGAGGGGATAGCGCTGGGCGGAGGAGGGATATCTGTGGGGAGTGGCTGAGGGGATAGCGCTGGGCGGAGGGATATCTGTGGGGAGTGGCTGAGGGGATAGCGCTGGGCGGCGGAGGGATATCTGCGGGGAGTGGCTGAGGGGATAGCGCTGGGCGGAGGAGGGATATCTGTGGGGAGTGGCTGAGGGGATAGCGCTGGGCGGAGGGATATCTGCGGGGAGTGGCTAAGGGGATAGCACTGGGCGGAGGAGGGATATCTGTGGGGAGTGGCTGAGGGGATAGCGCTGGGCGGAGGGATATCTGTGGGGAGTGGCTGAGGGGATAGCGCTGGGCGGAGGAGGGATATCTGTGGGGAGTGGCTGAGGGGATAGCGCTGGGTGGAGGGATATCTGTGGGGAGTGGCTGAGGGGATAGCGCTGGGCGGAGGGATATCTGCGGGGAGTGGCTGAGGGGATAGCGCTGGGTGGAGGAGGGATATCTGTGGGGAGTGGCTAAGGAGATAGCGCTGGGTGGAGGAGGGATATCTGCGGGGAGTGGCTGAGGGGATAAGGCTGGGTGGAGGAGGGATATCTGCGGGGAGTGGCTGAGGGGATAACGCTGGGTGGAGGAGGGATATCTGTGGGGAGTGGCTGAGGGGATAGCGATGGGCGGCGGAGGGATATCTGTGGGGAGTGGCTGAGGGGATAGCGTTGGGCGGAGGGATATCTGTGGGGAGTGGCTGAGGGGATAGCGCTGGGCGGAGGGATATCTGCGGTGAGTGGCTGAGGGGATAGCGCTGGGCGGAGGAGGGATATCTGTGGGGAGTGGCTGAGGGGATAGCACTGGGCGGAGGAGGGATATCTGTGGGGAGTGGCTGAGGGGATAGTGCTGGGCGGAGGAGGGATATCTGCGGGGAGTGGCTGAGGGGATAGCGCTGGGTGGAGGAGGGATATCTGTGGGGAGTGGCTGAGGGGATAGCGCTGGGTGGAGGAGGGATATCTATGGGGAGTGGCTGAGGGGATAGTGCTGGGTGGAGGAGGGATATCTGTGGGGAGTGGCTGAGGGGATAGCGCTGGGTGGAGGAGGGATATCTGTGGGGAGTGGCTGAGGGGATAGCGATGGGCGGTGGAGGGATATCTGTGGGGAGTGGCTGAGGGGATAGCGTTGGGCGGAGGGATATCTGAGGGGAGTGGCTGAGGGGATAGCGCTGGGCGGAGGGATATCTGCGGGGAGTGGCTGAGGGGATAGCGCTGGGTGGAGGGATATCTGCGGGGAGTGGCTGAGGGGATAGCGCTGGGCGGAGGGATATCTGCGGGGAGTGGCTGAGGGGATAGCGCTGGGTGGAGGGATATCTGCGGGGAGTGGCTGAGGGGATAGCGCTGGGCGGCGGAGGGATATCTGTGGGGAGTGGCTGAGGGGATAGCGCTGGGCGGAGGGATATCTGTGGGGAGTGGCTGAGGGGATAGCGCTGGGCGGAGGGATATCTGCGGGGAGTGGCTAAGGGGATAGCACTGGGCGGAGGAGGGATATCTGTGGGGAGTGGCTGAGGGGATAGCGCTGGGCGGAGGAGAGCTATCTGTGGGGAGTGGCTGAGGGGATAGCGCTGGGCAGAGGGATATCTGTGGGGAGTGGCTGAGGGGATAGCGCTGGGTGGAGGAGGGATATCTGCGGGGAGTGGCTGAGGGGATAGCGCTGGGCGGATGGATATCTGTGGGGAGTGGCAGAGGGGATAGTGCTGCTGGGTGGATGGATGGTAAGTGGACCGGCTGCGAGGGTATATCTGTGGGGAGTGGCTGAGGGGATAGTGCTGGGGGGAGGAGAGATATCTGTGGGGACCCACTGCGGTGGTAGTGCTTGGCGGAGGAGGAGGGATATCTGCCGGGAGTGGCTGAGGGGATAGTGCTGGATGGAGGGATATCTGCCGGGAGTGGCTGAGGGGATAGTGCTGCTGGGTGGAGGGATAACTGCGGGGAGTGGCTGAGGGGATAGTGCTGGATGGAGGGATATCTTTGGGGAGTGGCTATGGGAATAGTGCTGGGGGTGGAGTAGCATTGTCAACTCTCAGGATTATATCACAACTAGCAATTCTGGGTTTTTTTCCTTATCTGTTCCACGCAAACAATGACAGGCGTAGGGTGACCAGATGTCCCAATTTTATAGGGACAGTCCCAATTTTTGGGTCTTTTTCTTAGATAGGCTCCTATTACTCCCCACCTCCGTCCCAATTTTTCACATTTGCTGTCTGGTCACCCTACAAAGGCGTCTACTCACAAATTTTCCCAGAGTTAAAAATGGCCACCACTTCCCAATGCTGCCTATGGGCTTGAAGCCAGCAAGGTGCCTCCATTTCCCTATAGTCTCTGCTGGGGGAAGTGAGACTGCCTTGATAAAACTGGCTGCCACCTCCCACTCTTTGCAATGAGACTGAAGCCTTGCCCACAGGTATGATGGCTGATACTCAGTGGGCTAGACAGGACACAGGGACTGTGAGGAGCAGCAGAGAGCCTGTGAAAGGTGGGGAGAATGAGGAGAGCAGAGCCTTGGGGGGAGCAGGAGGCTGATGTAGGGGCTGCAGGGGAATGGGGGCAGGGAGATATAGGGGCAGGAGGCAGGCTGAGAAGGTGCAGAAGATAGTGGTGGGAGATGAAGGGATTGGATGACAGCTCCCCTGCCTGGATGTGAGCAAGTCCTTTTCAGGGCAGGGCATATGGCCAGAGCCTGAGGAGTGAAGTCACAGACCTGCCCTGCCACTGAACCTTGCCGTCACGTATGGCCCTATAATGGAGAGAGGGTCCTGGGGCAGCAGGATGCGGAGGAATTGGGAGTTGCGGAGGTGGTGCTGCTGGGTCCCAGGTAGAAAAGTCCTGGAGCAGCAGGAGGCAAAGAAGTGTTGCTCCCAGGTCAATACAGTCATAGAAAATGGATGGCAGTTCCCCTATCTTAGGGGTGAGGAGAGGGTAAGTGGACTTTCCATCTGAGCAGCCAGAGAGAGGCATGCATTTTTATGTGCATTTTAAGTTGAATTTTGAACTGAAATTATTACACATACATTGGTAGAAGAATAGAAGGGAGTTAAAAAGTCAAAAGATGGACTAAGAAACAATTTGATTTAAAAAAAATCATGATTTTTGGAGCCAATTTCATGATTTTTGAGGGTCTGACTCATGATTTTTGGTCTCTTGAGATTGGCAATACTGGTGGAGGGATAACATTGGTGTGTCGCTGGAG
>NW_027055260.1:0-8001 GCF_011386835.1 Chrysemys picta bellii | reverse complement strand
GCCAGGGGCTGTGACCCTTCGGAGGTGGGGTGGGGGTGCTCTCCAGTGGCAGCCTTTGGTTTCTACGGAGGAACGAGCCCACCTTAGGACTGCCTTTGACCGTCACGGGCCAGCCCCTGCACGGGTGCAAATTGGCCTAGCTGCCGTGGGGGCAGCAGAGCGGCTTTGATTTACAGCTCCCGAGGACCTGGCCCTATGGGAGCTGGTAGCAACCACCTCCCATCTGCCTCCCTGCAGAATCCCAGTTTGGCGGCGATGTTCTAACCTGGGGGAGCCCATGGCGCTGCCTGCAGCTCAGGACCAGCCCCTGGTCCCCATCCCGCCTGCTATCAGACCACACGATAGCGCAGAGCCGGACCGTGTCAGAACGCCCCAGCCGTACCCCAAAACCCGGAGTGCGGAACCTGAGGGGCTAGGTTGGATGGCTGGTGGCAGTGATGAGACAGGGGGGACCATGGGAAGATTAAATGAAGACTGGATGCAGGAATCCCCGGGCGAGGCCTCAGGCGTGCACTGTACTGGTCAGACTGGGTGATTGTAACAGTCCCTTCTGGCTGAATGACTCCAGTCCAGCCTGAAAGATCTTGTGTCCGAGCCACGTGTCCCTTCCTGCTCCTCTGCCCCTTTCCTCTCTGGTTTTCTGTGTCCGCTCCTCCCTCTCTACCCCGCTAGCTTGGATGCAATAACAACACTCCACTCTCTGACTCCGCTGCTGCCTCTCTCATCCGGGATTTTTTCTCCCGTAATCCTGCTAATTTTCTGTCCCTAGGTCTGACGACAGCGATTCCTCGGTCTCGGAGGTGCTGAGGTACATACAACTTTCTATTGATTAGAACTCTCCTGCTTCTCGCATTTCCCTCCCCCTGCCCTGCATGCTGAATCCGTGCTGGCCAAACTCTGGGCCTTGCTTCTTTGCTAAATCTATTGGGACTCTGTCCTGGTGCTGCTCTTGCTCGCTGTGTGTCCCTCTTTCCTTCTCTCTGCTTCCCCGCATGGCCCTTGCATGCCGTGTCCGGCTGTGGAAGTCCCTTTCTGCCTCTGGTCTCCAGTGCCTTAAGGTCTGAGCCATCGTCTTGAAATGCAGTGCTGGGGATTTAAGCGGATAGCGTACGGTGCTTTCACTGAATGGGGACAGCTGCATGCTCTATTCTGCCTCGAGGGCGGGGCGGGTAGTGATGATATCTTGTGCTGTGTCTGGCCTAGCTGCAAGAGGCAGGGCAGGCCAGCTGTTGGAGCCGGTGGATGCTTGGAGGGTCCAGGCTATGATGCTGCTTTTTTGTTGTTGTTGTTGTTGTCTTCTCTCGCACCTTCAGTTCAGACATCTCCAAGCACTTGACAAACGTGGCTTCAGCCTCCCAGCACCCATGGCGAGGCTGGTCAGGATTGTTATCCCTGTCTTGTGCCTCGGTTTCCCCATCTGCAAAGAGTAAATACCTGGGATGCAGCCTCTTGGCACCGAGGATCCTGTGGCTGCTGCTAAGGCCTGTGCAGCCTCCCAGATATATTAGAGCAGCCTTGGGGTTGCTCTAACTCACTGCAACCTCCCAAAGGGCTGCTTGCCAGCTATGCCACAACCCAGAGTTCCCCTAATGGGGTGTGCTAAGGCCCTGGCTCTGCCCCCAGCATGCCTGGGTTTGCAACACGAGCCACATAGAACCAATTACGCTAGCCCAAGGCAGTGTGTGTGCCAGGACAACTCTCCTTCCCCCATTCCCTGCACATCAAAAGGGCCAGGCTGGCAGAGGAGCATCTCCCCACTGGCCTTTGGGTGCCTATTTGAGACACCGTGGGCCTGACTCTGACACCCTGAGCACCATCAGCTGGAGTAGTGGGTGCTCAGCGCCCCTCAAAAAATCCATTCCAACCATGCCACAAATGTGCCGTGTGACCCTGGGCTAGCCCTTTCCCCTCCCTTTGCCTCAGTGTCCCCACCTGTAATCCAACCCTGCTGGGAGGAGGGGAGGTGCTTAGAGATTCTGGCTGGGAAGCTGCTTTGGGGCTATCAACCCTCTCCATGATGGGCTCTTCCACCTGGGCTCTTTCCTCAGGGGTGTCGATTCTCATGTGCTCAGCACTCTAGAACCTCCCTCTGAACTCTGCTCACAGCCCCATTGGCTGTTGCTGGGGCAAAGCCTAGAACTGGTTTGAGACAGGATTGTCTCCTGGCCAGGGAGCCAGAATTCCTGGGTTCTCTCCCTGTTCTCGGGGGATTGAGAACTCCTGGGCTCCGTTCCCAGCTCTGCCATTGATTCGATTGTGATCTGTTAAAAATCCCTTCCCCATCTGCCAAAACAGGGTGAAGCTCATTGCAAAACTGGAGTGGGTCAGATGGAGAGAGGGCGCTTCCCCCCCGCTGGCCACAGGGTGGTGCCCTTATGCCCCACATAGCACGGCTGGAGCAGGGCCCCAGTTTGTTCAAGCCTGGAGGTTCTGGGGGTTGGGTCCGGAGCCAGCCTGTCCCTGCTAGTCTCTGACTCCACAGGGGATGGGGCAGCGTGTGCCATGCAGCAGCCTGGACTCTGTTGGCTTTGGGATCTTGCCTGGATGGGGCACAGGGGCCACCTACAGCTCTCACAGGGGGGTGGGGAGGTCGCTCATCTGTGCCAGCAGCGAGATGGCCAGGGGGTGAAGCCCGTTCCCTTTCCAAGCCCCTGCCCCAAGCCAAGGCAGGGTCTGCACGAGTCTCTGAGCCCTTAGCACCAACGGGGTGTGACCTGCCCCGGGGGGCCTGTCTGGGGAGCAGGCTGCCCAGCAGCTTCTGTCTGTGGTTTGCTTTGCTCCGGAGTCCCGCTAGCAGGCCCTGGCAGCCTGGTGGGGCGGGATCTGGCTTCGTCCTGGGTCACCCAGCCAGCGCCCTCCTGCTGACACCCTTGCTCTCTCTCTCCCACGGAAAGGGCCTCATTAACCCCGTGGGCGGTGCCAGGAGCGCCCGGACGGCCCCGCTGCAGTGCATCTCTGTGGCGGAAGGACACTCCAAGCCCGTTCTCCGCGTGGACGCCACCAACGAGCTGCTCTTCTCCGGATCCAAAGGTGCGCGCCTCAGGGGCGGGCCGGCTGCTGAGCTCTGGGTGTGATCATTGGGGAGTGAGCCTGTTACCCAGGGGAGGGGCTGAGCCACCCCAAACTGCGGGGGCAGGACAGGAGCCTCTTGCTCAGACGGCACCGGCCTGCCTGAAAGCCACAACGGGCCGGTGCAGTTCTGGGTCCCCCCAGCAGAGGGCAGCAATGCTGCACGAGTCATTAGGCTGAACAGCTATGTGGTGACATCCCTGAAGCGAGTTGTTGGGGTCTCTGCCCGGTTCCTAGTGGCTGGATGTTCACCTCGCACCTGGCACTAATAGACGCTCCCCCCTTTGGCAGGTCTGGCAGAGGTGCCAGAGGCTGGATGGGCCACAGGGACTGAGCTCCCCTAGGGCACTCGTGGGAGCAGGGGGAGGCGTTCTGCACTCAGGGCAGCATTGCAAAGGCCAAGTGGCCGGGCTGGTCTGCAGGGCTGAGTCTAGGAATGCTGCAATGCTGGTCGTTCTGGCCTGGCCTGGCTCGTGGAGGCTCGGTGGCTTGGTGCTCTGCTCTCAGGGAAGTTGCTCCTCTCGTCTGTTTCGGGGGGCACCGTGCACCCTACAGTTGCTTTGATCAGGGATGGGTAATGACCCATCTGCAGCTGCCAGGGCCGTTTCCAGACCCCAGCGAAACAGCCCCTCTCTCTGGTGCCCAGCCACAGACTGAGACTTCTCTTTTAGGCTTCCCCAATCTGACTGGCGGGAACAGGAGCGGCGCCAGGGTTTTTGGCGCCCTAGACGGGAGTCCTTCTGTGCTCCCGGTCGTCGTCGGCAATTCAGCGGTGGGGAGGTCCTTCTGTGCTCCCGGTCGTCGTCGGCAATTCAGCGGTGGGGGGGGTCCTTCCGTGCTCCCGGTCGTCGGCGGCAATTCAGCGGTGGGGGGGGTCCTTCTGTGCTTCCGGTCGGCGGCGGCAATTCAGCGGTGGGGGGGGTCCTTCTGTGCTCCCGGTCGTCGGCGGCAATTCAGCGGTGGGGGGGTCCTTCTGTGCTCCCGGTCGTCGGCGGCAATTCAGCGGTGGGGGGGTCCTTCTGTGCTCCTGGTCGTCGGCGGCAATTCAGCGGTGGGGGGGTCCTTCCGTGCTCCCGGTCGTCGTCGGCAATTCAGCGGTGGGGGGGTCCTTCTGTGCTCCCGGTCGGCGGCGGCAATTCAGCGGTGGGGGGGTCCTTCTGTGCTTCCGGTCGTCGTCGGCAATTCAGCGGTGGGGGGGTCCTTCCACGCTCCCGGTCTTCGGGTCACTTCGGCGGCGGGTCCTGGAGCAAGTGTAGAATTGCCGCCGAACACCCGGAGCGCGGAAGGACCCCCCGCTGCCGAATTGCCGCCCCTCCCCTCCTCCCCCAAATCCTGGTGCGGTCGCCTAAATGGAAGCGCTGGCCCTGGGCGGGAACATGCCTGGGCTGCCTGTCAACATCAACTCCAGGCCAGGAGTGGGGTTTGTGTCGCTCCGCCCCGGGCGTGGAGCTGGCATGCCTGCTGGTACGGGTCTGGCTGGCTGCGCGGCAAGGCACCTCCCTTGGGTGCCGAAAGGTGCTGCCTGGGTCACCCTTGCTGTGCCGTTGCTCCCGGCTTGAGGGGACGTGGGACTGAGCGGGGGGGTCTCATCCTGGCACCACTGGCACTGCATATGGCCAGGAAGTGGCGTTGCTTCCCCCTATAGATGACTGGGGACAGACGCTGTCCAGCCTTCTAATCAGTCCACAATGGGCTAGATCTTCCATTCCACATTGTGTAAATTGCCCCCTCCCTCCCCCAAGAGTCTCTGCCTTGAGGCTCACCTGTTTGTCTCAGCTCTTCAGGTCAGGTGATCTCTGGGGATGCCTGTGCTGGGACCACCACCCGCACCATCGCCAGCGTGCAGGGCGAGCACCAGATCAACCAGATCGCACTCAACCCCACCGGCACCATGCTCTACGCTGCCGCTGGGAACTCTGTCCGCATCTGGGAGCTCAACAGGTCCGGGCGGGGCTAACTCGGGCCCCCAGGCAGGGGCAGCTCTTGTGGGGAAGCAGACGGGTGCTGCGTAGGCAGAGGGAGCAGTCGTTCTGGGCTGAGCGGGGGCCCGCTCCCTCCCGGCTGGAAGCTGTGTTATTGAGGCAGGGGCGGATTTGGACTGGCACCGGGGGAAGCTGCACTGGCACAAACCCCAACGTGGAGCAGCTTAGCTTGTTTGTCTTGGGCTTTGCACTACATCAGCCCCAGCAGCTGCTGATCACGCCCAAGGGGGGCTGAAAGTAGGACCCAGTGCTCCTCTCCCAGCTGCAGCCCTTAGGGCAGGGGTGGGGAACCTTTTCTCTGTCACTGGCCATTGACCCACAGAAAAAATCAATCACGGGCCACTTACCTGCTGGGGGGCGTGGAGGCTTGGGGCTTCCCCTGCAGCGGGTGGTGGGAGAGGGCGCCACGGGCCAGATGAAATTAACTAACGGGCTGGATCCAGCCTGCGGGCCGTAGCTTTCCCCGCCCCTGCCTTAGGAGATCGGTGGACAAGCCGGTCACCCCCTGACACCGCATCTGAGCCCAGCTCCCTGCCCCTAGCCCAAGGCCACAGTCACGGCCCATGGTGCTGAGGGATGTGGTATCCCTGAGATTGCTCCGTGCTCTGCACCCCGGAGCCCGAGGTCCCCACTTCTGCTTGGGATGGTGGAGAGGGGCCTGGGGCTGGGAGGGTCCCTGCTGGGAGCCTTGGAGACTGGGCCAGCGAAGGGCCTGCAGGAACGAGCGCCTCCTGCTGAGCGCACCCCGGGCTCCTGCTTGTAGGTTGCAGCCTATCGGGAAGCTGACCGGCCACATCAGGCCTGTGATGTGTCTCACTGTGAACCAGACTGCGAGCAACCATGACCTGGTCATCACCGGCTCCAAGGATCACTACGTCAAGGTACCCTGGGACCCTCCCTCCCTCCCGCTCACAGGCAGCACGAGGGGCCTTTGAGCCCAGGAACCGCTGCTTGTGCCAGCCCTCCCCACCCCCATGCATAGCCGCTCTCCCGTAGGTGCCAGCTACAGCGGCTCGCTGCCCACCAAAGGCCTGGCGAGGAGGGGACATACTGGGTGGTGGTGTCCAGAGCGCCCAGCATCGGCCTAACTCCGCTCCCATGGGGGGCGGGAAGGAGCCATTCTGTTGATCTCAGCGGGCTGTTGCTGGCCTAATGACCTGAGAGCGACTGGTCTCCTTTGCCACCGGCGTTCACAGCAGCTGCCCTCCGGGCTGTTGCCTTGCAGATGTTTGAGATTGCGGACAGCGTGGTGGGGAACGTCGGCCCCACCCATAACTTCGAGCCCCCGCACTACGACGGCATCGAGTGTCTGGCCATCCAGGGCGACGTGCTCTTCAGTGGCTCCGGGGACAACGGGATCAAGAAGTGGGATCTGGAGCAGCAGGAGCTCCTCCAGGTACGGAGGGGGACGAGCAGGAAGGCCCTGCTGCTGTGCGGGGGGCAGAGAGATGGGCTAGACCCGCAGCGTGCCGTTTCGAGGGCCAGTGCCAGGGTCTGGAGCGAGGACTTAGAACCTGCTGGAGAGTCGCTGTCCAGTCTGGAGCGTGCTCCCACCATCCTGGGGGCAGAGGATCAGAGAGCAGACACAAGGACCCCATCCCTACGTTGCACATGGGGCCTCCAGGCAATGGAAGAGCCCCGGGGGTTGCAAACGACAGTGGCTGGCAGGGTGGGTCCCGAAGGCAGTTTACAGCCGTGGGCAATGCACGGTAGCCAGTTCTATAGGGCTGGGCCCCACCTGCTGCGGTTAAAGGGCTCAGTGGCCTATGGGGAAGGGGGACAGGTTGGTCTGGGGGTAGATAGCGCTCGGCGTTGTCCCTATTTCTGACCCGGTGAGTGTGGCTGTCTGGTCTCCGGGCCCCACAGGCCGCGGTGCCTGGCTCTCCAGGTCAGTGGTGGCGCGCTGCAGTGCGGGGACGGCCTCCGGTGGGTCTGGGATAGAGCAGCAGCCGAAGGGGGCGTGCAGGCCGGTGCTGGGAGGCAGGAGGTCTGGCTCTGCCATGAGACTTGGCTAACATTTCAGAGGCCTCCATTGATTTTTTTTTTTTTTTTTTTTGGTGGTGGGGGGCTCTGTTTTGGAGAACCTACCATGTGCCCGCCCGGGGCTGGGTTGTTCAGAGGAGCTGGGCACTGTGGGAGTCAAGGGGAGCAGTGGGGGCTCCGCCCCTCTGAGAATGGGGTGATCGGGGTGTCCCCCAAAATGGAGCTGCCCAGAGCTAGTCACCATTTGTGGCTGTGTGACCCTCCCCCACAGTCTCTCCCCTATGAAATGAGGCTAATGCTCATTTTTCTTCCCACTGGAGCGCTGAGGATTGATGGCAGACAAATAATTAGAGAGATGGGGGGTGAGGGGGAATCTCTTTTATTGGACCAGCTCCTGTGGGTGGAAGGGACAAGCTTTCAAGCCCCACCCTGGAAGAAGAGCTGAGTTTGCAGACTTGTCCCTTCCCCCCCCTCACCCCCCCCCCCCCCACAGAAATTGGTCCAATCAAAGAGATTCTCTCCCCCATCTTGTGTGTCTCGTATCCTGGTTGCCAGCTCGGTTTGGATTGATTAGAGCTTGGAGATCCCCTGGTCAATCTCAATGAGCAATTGTCTCCTGGGGCGGAGCCCTCTTCTCTCCTGCTGAGCTGCTTCTGTAGCTCACCAGAGTCCCCTTGTCTTGAATTCAAATCCTCGGCTGCTGCTTGATGAGAAATCGAGCGGAGCTTAAAAATTCCAGCTCTCAGCCACGGTACAGATGTGGGGGGTTTGTCTCAGCCCATTACAGAGCCAGCAGCCAGCTGCAAACCCAGCATCTGGCTCTGGCTGCTGGCCTGACCCTGCCCTGGAGCTCAGGGGGCAGTTTGGGTCTTGATGGCCCCGGCTGGCAGCGTGGATCGTGGGCGCTCACTGGCTCTGCCTTGTCTCTGTGCCTGCCAGCAAATCCCCAACGCGCACAAGGACTGGG
>NW_027055259.1:0-8001 GCF_011386835.1 Chrysemys picta bellii | reverse complement strand
CTCCCATAGATTTCAGTACTCCGTGGTATTGTGAAGAGCATCCCATTTACCTCTCTCTGAAGAAATGCAAGTATCCCATGGGACAGTCCAAAGTGATTAGGGGAATGACCTGGCCGATATTCCTTCTTGATATATATATCTGAAATTGTTGCTTTATTTGCCTACATTGGGATTAGCACTCAATATCCAAAAGTGTCAGAACTTGCTCCTTGGCAATTAAACAAGAGGCAGTAGAGTCTTTGTCCCAGACCTATTACAGTCTTTACCAGCAGACATAAGGGAGGAGTAAACAGCATACGATTTCCAGTCACTGCTATATAGAATTGATAAACTGAGCCCTAAAGTGTGAGCCTGGTTAATTTTGTGCCGGACTTGCTCAAAGCATCTAAGGGCTTGGCTACACTGAAAACTTGAAAGCGCTGTTGCAGGAATGCTCCCGCAGCAGCGCTTTGAAGTGCGAGCTTGGTAATCCATCTGGTTTAATCCTAGTAATCCACCTCCATGAGGGGATTAGCACCCAGAGCGTGTCCACACTAGCGCTTTAAAGCGCTCAGACTTGCTGCGCGCAGGGGGTGATATTTCACCCCCCTGAGCCAGCAAGTTAGAGCACTATAAAATGTAAGTGTAGCCAAGCCCTAAGGTACATTAGAGCTGCTGCAAACTGCGCAGTTTTTCCATTGACTTAGAAGGACTTGGATCCAGAATTTCAGGAGATTTGGTTCATATATGAAGATTATTTGGGCTATGAAGGACAATGTTAATTTCTCCCCACCTTGGACCATCTTAGCTCTGCTGGCTGGTATTTGGGGGAGCAAAGCAGATACTATAGACCGTCCCTGCCTACCTGCTGGTAAGAGGAGGGTAATACCCACCAACACAGACTCTAGACCGCGCCTCCACAGGTCTAGACTCAAGATTCAGGGAGTGCCATACAAGGGGAGAGAGGAGTATTCTTACTCCTGGTGCCACTATGCATGTAGCTGTGTTAAAGGTTGCCACAATCTGACACTGAATGACTTAGATTCAGGAGAACAACAAGAAGGAAGACAAGTAAGGTCTCTCCTGTACGGACTGCAGAAATTCAGGAGAACAAAATAGAGGCAAGTTCTGCATACAGACAAATTTTAGAGAATGAAAGATGCAGTACACAGCAAACAGAAGGCATCACCCTTTCATAGCTACATACCCAACAAAATAAGTTAGAACAGATGGATGGTCTTGAGGTAAAGTCCCTGAATGGGAACTCAAAAAATCTGGGTTCAATTTTCAGCTTTACCACAGGCTTCCCATGTGACCCTTGAACAAATAACGCATTCATTCCATAGCTGGCTAGCTGAAAAATGGGGAGAACACCTCCTCGGTCACTCTAGTCTATATAGTAAGATCTCTGGGCAGCGCTGTCTCTCACTATGTTTGTGCAATGTTTAGGACAATGGGCCCCCCCATCCCTGATGAGCCCTCTAGTAATTGCTGTAATATTATAACTTCCTCTAGCCTATACCTTTTCCTGGCACACAAGTTACATCAGGTTACAACACCCTGGAACCAACGTACTGACCTATCACATCACCTCAGGAAGAAAACCGTTACAAAGAGAAGAATGCACAGGAGCATACTGTAGGCCTCTAATGCACACTGCACTTGATTTATATCTGATTTCAGGATAAGGGAGCTGGGACATTGTTCTGAGTCTCTGCCTTCAGCAGCAGCAGCGAAGAGGAAAACCTAAATATGTTTTAAGAAACAGTACACCCCATCTTACCAGTTCCACCTCTGCTCAACACACAGCACTTAGATGTGTATATAGTGAAATCAATTCTAAGTTTATTTGGCAAAACATAGTGGAGAGACTCAAGTTGTAGCAAGTAGAAGGACTGGAAACAAATGGTCACATATAAAATAAAATCATAACAGGCATTTGAGAACCTAGACTTAATTAACAAGATATTCTCATGTCGTGTAAAGTATTGCTCGTCCAAAATCCTTGTAGCACTTTACAACCAGGCTGGCTATGACCCTCCTTTCACAAGACAAGCATCCCATCAGCTTGCTTCCTCGGTGAAGGATTTAGTATGTCACTCTGCACGCCATGATAGATCAGATCAGTCCTTTGTCTTTATTCATAAAGAGGGTACCTCCCTCCCTCTGTTTGTTCCATCCTGTAGATTTCACTGACTCTTATTTGGCAGCTGGCTCAGTATGCAGATAGTCATACATTATGAGGCATACAGTACACAAACGGCCAGTCAGGGAGATAGGTGTCTGTTACCTCCGGCCTGAAAGGATCATCTCCAAGGTATGTCACCTCCTGGTGACCTGCCTTAACTCCAAGATCTTAAGTACATAATTTTCAGTATACATACATACCTCCTTAAATATTATCCGTACGTACAGTTCACAATGATTTTGACAACCTGTCGGCTTCTGGCTCTTGGCGGACACCTTACACACCACCCTTCAGTGAACTATTATTAAGGCTACATTTTAGTCACTACATTTTAGTGAAAGTTATGAACAAGTCCAGGCAGTAAACAAAAATTCATAGCCAGTGACCTGTCCATGACTTGTACTATATACCCCTGACTAAAACTTGGGCCTGGGACCCCCCAAAACACCTGGATCCTTACTAAACTGGTGAATGTCACATTTAGAGAAAAGTAGCTGGCATTTGCTTCTCTTGCACTAGCTTGTGGTACTTACCTTTATGGAAATCAAAGTTCTGGGTCCTTCTCGTCGGCGGTACTGCTGACTGCTGCACACTATCTTCAGCTTTTTTTGTTTTCCTTCGTGCATATATCTGACCCCGGAGATCCATGTCACTCACATTATGCCACTGAAACATTTGCGTTAGAAACTTTCTCAAAGTGAAATATTTTAGTATTCAATTCTCTGCCCCTGGAACAAACAGTTTTCCAATGAGACTCAAATCTGTTGCTTGTTAAAGCATTATTCTGGATGAGTAATTGGATTTCCTTCTGTAAGCTACCAGCATGCTCACTAAGGGTCTGATTCACTATTGTCCTGCACCTTGTACTGTTAATTTCCACCAGGGAGCCCCATGAATACAATGTGAGAGGGGCACTGCATGTGGTGCACCACTTGCTCAGTCAGAGAGACAGTACCTATATAGAGGGGCTGGGAGAGGTGTGTGGGGGGGGAATGAAAAGGGAGAATGTCAAAGAGACCGCATCCCCTAGGCCCATCTCCTCTAATCTGTGTCCTCTGCACGTGCATTAGTGGTCAGGATGCCCAGGTACTAAATGATTAGCAGAATCAGACTGACTTTCTGTATCTTTCCATCATTGATATATAGGTATTATTATTTACATTCTGGTAGCATCTGGAGGTTGCCAGTCAATGAATAGGGCCCTGTTGTGCTAGGCACAAAGTAGTAAAATATAACAGGGTATTTATACAGCTCACTGCCCGGGGTTCCCTTGGGTGAGAAATTTAAAAATTGAGTTTCTTTCTCTTTTGAGTGGACAACTAAGACTTCATGGCTCCTTTCATAGGAGAAAAGATTAGTCAGTGTATCCTTGACCAACACTCTACACCCTCAAAGTCCCTTATAGTTCAGTGTGTAGTGTGCCCTCTTCAGTATGACTTTATGTACTGTGCTTTGGCATCTTTTTAGATGAAAGGAAGAGAGACACATATACATTAACAGTATTTATTATTGATGCACCGGACATTCATTCTTCAGAAATACTGGGTATGTTATAAGAATATATATACACAACAGAGCTAAACTGAGTGTCACAAAAACCAACAATGTGTGATTTATAATGACTAAGACCTTACTACAGGGAATTTCCTAGGGTTTAATGATCAACAGGAGTTAATTGAGTAAGGCTTAGGACATTGCTGTTTAAAACTCACACTGCTGCAATAGATTCAGGTAGAATCAGTTTTTGAGGAATTGGCATGAAATGTCCTTTAAAACATAGGGCTGTCTTTGCTTACTTGTTTCCATAATGTAGGAGTGCTGTCTGGTGTACTCTCTTAAGCAGTAGGTCATGTGGGAGTTAAAACATGTGCCTTGCATGAAGATTAAATAGCAATCTAAATATTTACAAAGTAATTGGAATGCAAAACGTGATTTTGTGTCTCAGTTCAGCTAGAATGGGTGTTTTTGGTAGCAGTTTAGACATTAGTCTGAGTGACAGTCAGTAGGCAGGTGAAAATCTATTGAAGAACAATCAAAGCTGAAATTAGTGAATTCTAGGTTAATTTCATAGACTCAGGGTGCATCTTCACTACCCACCGTATCGGCAGGTAGCAATTGATTTATCCGGGATTGATATATCACGTCTCGTTAAGACGCAATATATCGATCTCCGAACACGCTCACTGTCGACTCCGGAACTCCACCAGAGCGAGCGGCGGTAGTGCAGTCGACGGGGGAGCCGCGGCCGTCGATCCCGCGCCGTGTGGACCCCAGGTAATTCGATCCAAGGTACTTCAACTTCAGCTCTATTATTTGCGTAGCTGAAGTTGCGTATCTTGGATCGATCCCCTCCCCCCCAGTGTAGACCAACCCAAAGGAACTTTCTGAAGTGATGCATTAAATGGAAAGGATCTGTAATTTAGTCTTGACTAGACAATGTTGAGTGTATATTGCTTAAGGTCTAATCCTACCAGATCCTGAATGCCATATGTTGTGGTACTGTGCGCCCTCAACTCCAATGGGAGCTGGAGGGGGGGGCTTTATTCCTCACAGGAGGCACTCAGCACTTCTAAAGATAGGTCCTTAAATGGTAGTGGATATTTTTATTCTATCCCACTGCACTCTATTTGTTACCCAAGAATTTACTGTACTGTCCCCAGGACTAAAAATTTGAGATCTTGTCATATTCCTGTCAAAATTATTAACTAACTAGAGTGAATTCAGAAAACAACAAAAATGATTAGAGCAGAGGAGGAATTGATTGATAAGGAAGAGTTTTTAAAATGCCAGATATAACTGAGGTTGGCTAAGCAGTGATTGCTGGGGAACGGCAAGATCATCTAGATGAGTTTGAAAAGTGTAAACACTAAGGAGGGAGAGGTATCATATAGAAGGGTACAAAGAGGTATAAATAAGGATTAGGTTAAATAAATGAGAAATGTACTCTGATTGTCAGAAACTTGCTGACACAGGTAAGATTGGAGAATAGTTTCCCTTATTCTCCATCCCCACACAAGGGAGGTGATGGAAGTCCAATTAATTTGAGACTTTAATGCATTGTCCCTATCAGCTCTTTATAGAAGAATCCTGCATTGGCAGGGCCTGGATGATCTACTAGATCTTCTCCACTTCTAGTTTCTATTTGTCTTTAAAACAAAGCATTTGTTTTCACTTAACATCTTCTTTTAGACCTGGGTACACAAAGCAGTAGGATGAAAATAACACACAACCCTTTCCAGAGGATGTTTGCAAGCCCCGTTGGACTTCTGGGCAACTAGCCATTTGACTAGTAGGGTGGGGGTGGTTACTTCTTTGAGCTGCAAGGCTGATTTGTTCTTCCCATACACATACTCTCCAGGGCCGACTCTAGGCACCAGCAAAGCAAGCAGGTGCTTAGGGTGGCACGTTTGCAGGAGTGGCAGGGATCCAGCATGGGAGCTGAGAACCAACAGGGGGCCTTGGGAGCTGTAGTTCCTTGGTTAGCTCCCTGCCTATAGAGCCAGCCCTGGAGCAGGGAAAGAACTACATTTCCCAGCATTCCTTTGGCAGCTATCAACAGGAAAGGGAGGGGGAGGGAGTGAGGTAGCTGAGACCTCATGGTGCAGCTTGCTGTGAATGGAGAGCTCATGGTGGCACTGTGAATGGTAGGGATACCATATTTTAACACTCAAAAAAGAGGACACTCCACGGGGGGGGGGGTTAGCCCTGCCCCCTATCCACTCCCTCCCACCCCCTGCCTGCCCCCGCACAGAACCCCCAACCCCTCCAACCCCCTGCTCCTTGTCCCCTGATCACCCCCTCCCGGGACCCCTGCCCCTATGTGATGTTATTGATATAATCTGGGACCATATAGAACATGGTTGCAACCAAATCTTGTATAAAGGGGGTCAAATGAGGTGTCTTAGACAAAGTTAGGGTTTGCTGGTTATAATTATGCTGTCTATATGTGTGTATCAATTTTGTAGTTGAAGTTGTGAATATTGGCTTTATACTGTCTGTATTTCAAACTTATGCTATGCTTCTGGGTGACGTCCCAGACAAGTTGGTGTTAGCTCTGCCTAGCCTGCTTGATGGCCCATTAAGGACCATCAGCTATACAATTGACCCATGGAGAGAAGGCAAATACGCCTTGTAACTCAGCAAAATATGCAGGAACTTGCCCATGTGACTCCAGACTCCATTTTGCTGTAATTTTCCACAGTAAGAACAAAGAGGTGTTCTTACACCTGGAAGAGACTATATAAGGTTGGTGCCTCGTCTCCATCTTGTCTTCAAACCTGCTTCTTACCTCTGGAGGGACTTTGCTACAAATGGAAGCTCTACAGATATAAGATATAAAGATATAAATGAATGAGATGGTGAGGGCAAAAATAGTATACCTCTACCCCGATAAAACGCTGTCCTTGGGAGCCAAAAAATCTTACTGCGCTATAGGTGAAACCTCGTTATATCAAACTTCCTTTGAGCTGCTGGAGTGTGCAGCCCCCCCCCCCGCCGGAGCACTGCTTTACCGTGTTATAGCCGAATTAGTGTTATATCAGGTCGTGTTATATCGGGGTAGAGGTGTATCTAAATTGATTGAAACCTTATTCCAGTTTGCTTTTCTGAAGCCAATTGAGTATAGAGAGAAATTAGCATAGAAAGCATATTTTAAAGCAATGATGTACTGCCAAAAATCAGATGTTAACACGGCTTTCAAATAATTTTTTGGGGAGAAAAGAATGAATAGGAGTACCAAATGATGTACTTTTCAGCATGCAGCAGTGTAAGTAAGATGTTTGACAGGGAACTGTTGTACAATACTGGCTACACTGGGGGGAAGAATAATCAAAGCTGAATTGGTGAGTTTGTAGAAATCTCTCCAGTGTCCTGAAGACAAAATAAGAATTTTGTCAACTCCCTCTGCTTGCTAAGAGTAACCCAGCTATAGGCCCAGCTTGGATAGAGGACAGGAGAATAGCTTTCCCAGCAAAATTCATAGACTATACTAGATGCAACTGCTATAACTGCGGTGACAGAAAATGGTCTATTAGTTCCTAGGCAGGCTGTAATCAAATCATTTCCACTCACAGTAGAGCATATGTGCTCGAAAACAAAAAGGAAGGAAATGCCCAATGAAATTTGGTAGTTGAAGCATCTTTCATTTTAGAGCTCAAAGCTTCTGACAAGTTGAGCCTCTCTCCACCCTCAGAGACAGGAGAGTACTGGTATCAATCTCAGTTGTAGCAAAGGATAAACAGGCATAATGACTTGCCAGATGTTTATGCAGAGTCAGTCTCAGAGTGCTGCCTTCCAAAATTCAGCTTACCCAAATACAAAGGAGCTCGACCCAAAGCCACGTTTACATTTAGAGACTCTCACAGCCATGCTAAGGACATAACCTCATTCTAGTCAATTCAGTAGCCTTTCTATTTTCATGTGACTTTAGTAACTGAAAATAATGCTTTTCATACAAGGCACCAGCCAGCTGCTGTGTAAGCTTCCCCAGGCTGTTCTAGCAGTACACCTCCATCCTGACTTGCAGTTTCAGTTTTGGGCCCCCTATGCACACACTGCCAATCATGTCCAATTGAAGTGAGAAACTTACTTCTCCGAATTCCCCAGCTCAGCAGTCGTGAAAAGCGAGTATATTAAACCCTCTTGTCCCCAGCAAATCATAAGGAGAAGAGAACTGCTGGGTTTTTTTGTGAAGAAATCCTAAACAATTTGATTAGGTAGCTTCCCAAATACTTCAGTCTAAACACACTGGCTTAGATAAAACAACAAAACAAATGTACTGACAACAGAAAGATCGATTTTAAATTACTACAAGTAATGAGGCATCTAAATCAGAA
>NW_027055258.1:0-8010 GCF_011386835.1 Chrysemys picta bellii | reverse complement strand
AGGCTTGTGATAACTCTCTCAACTAATTTTTTTTCATAGAGCATTCTTTAATTCCTTTAAAAACATCTATATGTGTATTAACATCCCAAACATAAGGATTTAGATTAAATTATTTTAAAGGTGCAAAGTTTGGGGGGTTTTGCGCCTACTCATCAGTCTTCAACAAAACCAGTGATAAATGACAAAGTAGATCTGTTAATTACTGAATGTCTTTTGTCGAGGCTAAAGCCAATTATCTCCGTTACTGACATCAAGTAAAAGACAACTCAAAAAGCAAATTTCCTGCATAAACTTCCAGAGAACTAAGTGTACTGTTTAAACACCCAACTGTCTTGATATGAAACTGGTTATCTAGACTGAATCTGTCAAAGGTGATTGATCCTTTCCATTTCTGGGAAACAATTTGTAATACACCTCTACCCCGATATAACGCACCCCAATACAACACGAATTTGGATATAATGCAGTAAAGCAGTGCTCGGGGCGGGCGGGGCTGCGCACTCCGTTGGATCAGAGCAAGTTCGATATAATGCGGTTTCACCTATACCTCGGTAAGATTTTTTTTTTGGGGGCTCCTGAGGACAGCGTTATATTGGGGTAGAGGTGTAGTTCAGTTTATTTTCACTGGGAAATCTGTAAGCATGTGGCTTCAATTGCTTTAGTTGCTATGAAGGAACTATTTCTTTAAGTTTGACAGTTGTCTGAGTTGTAGGTATGATCACCATATCTATATCCCTGTTTGGAAATTCAAAGATGAATTTACAATGTGAAAAGTCACTTTCAGTCTCAAATTTTGAGATAAATGTCAATATTTTTCAATTTGCTCAGAATAAGTCTGCCTTTCCTACCGAATTTCTGTATAGGAATTACATAAATACTATTTCTACCAATGCTTATTTCTCAGTGCTGAGACCCATAAACAGACTGCAAAAACATTACTACTTGTGGGTTTGGTGCCCTAGTAGGCTGCACAAGCACTCTATAGTGACATAAGTTTTCAACAGCTTTATTCATGAAGGTGGGGGGGGAGGGGGCAGCAGGAGGCACAAGAACTTCTCTCAGGGAACCTGAGCTGCTGGCACAGAGCCTAAAAAACTTTTAAAATAGACAATTTGTTTGACCTTCTATCTGAAATCAGGTGTATGTCTCATGGTATACCTAGGAGAACACTCTAACACTTGCAATGCTCAGTATTCTGTTGGCTATTCATGCCCAGAACACTTTGGAACAGGCTTAAGGCTTTTCACCTACTTGACTGGGGAAGCCCTTAAGGCACAGGCGCCAACATTGGGTGTTCAGACAGATCTATGTTCTTACCACTTGGTTTCAGTGCTGAAACCATCTACTGCTAAATGGAGAAAACCTGGAACCCCATCTTCAGCCTTGGTTTAGGCCTCCAGGAAAGGTTCAACACCTGGCTTTTAAAGGTAGAGACTCAGTTGGCATTAGAACGTTGTAGATGACTCTTGCACCAAATCCTCAGTCTTTTTTTCCAGTACAGGCCTTGCATGCTATAGTGAACTACATATCTACATCTAGTGCTTACTCTACCACAATTCAGGATACATCTTCCTTCAGATCTGAGTCCTCACACAAGGAAACAGAGCTCTGACTTGTTGGAACCCAAAGTAAGAGGCACTGGTCACCAATGAAACCCCAACACTGCCATGCAGGAAGGTCTCAACCTTACACATGTTCTTGGACTATACCAATTGGCATACCTCACCAAGACCCAGTAATCATTCTTATAGGATTTTGGCTTCCCTAAAGACAAAAGCTTGGATTTATACATACAAAGATGTTCAAGAACTGCTTCTAGCACCTTTTGATCTGCCACAGACCAACCTTATCAACCCTCCTTTGCCCTTCTGATTCAATCATTTACCCTCTGAGTTGAAGAATGTCCTCCGTGCCCCTTACAATTGTAGCCCTTGCTTCAAGAAGCACTAAATGTGCTTCTCAATGCTGCTTGGCCTCAACCTGTGGTTCCGTTCTTGGCAGGGTGCTTATGGTTCTCTTTCAGCACCATTAAAAGAATCTGGCATCTGGCAGCATAGATGGAACCTTTGGCACTGCATTTGCTATTGCTCCTGGCCCTTTGCCCTTCCTCTGGCACATTTGTAAACTCCTCTGGTATAGGGGGGCTTAACAAGAACTTTTAAACTAACCATGCATGACCTGTGATAAATGTCTGTATTGTACATATACCACGTGTGACTAATATCCATGTGACAAAATGTATTATCCTATTGCTTGTGACTGCTCCAATTCTTAAGGATACCAATTGTAGCCCAGCCTGTCTGTCTTAAAAGTTAGCTTGAAACATCTTGGACAGTGAAATTTAGAGATGGGCAACTTCAAAAGGGAACAGATTGTGATTCCTTGCTGTGTGGAGCCCATGCTATAGCATCCCAACACAGGTGAAACAAATATTGCTTCAAATGGAGATGGCTCAGCCTCTTGGGAATATTGAGGCAGTGTGGCCCAACAAGACCCCTCTCCCTACCTATTGCTGGATTGCACGTATTGTCTCAGAGCCACTCTTCCTGATCACCAGCTTTGCCTCTTCTCACTTTTCTCCGCACACCTCCTTCTCACACAAGGCCTGGATCACTCCCTCTTTGTGCATCATCCTCTTCCAGTGATGCTTCAGGATTCTATTTTGCCCCAGTAATGAGTTTCTTTATGCTCTATTCCAACTATCATCTAGCAGCTTATCTTCCCTCTGATAATTTTCTCTGAAGCCACAGCAACTGGACCCAAATTCAACAAAATGCCAGTAGTCAAAGCCTGGGGTAAGATTGTGAGGCAGATGCTTCCAAGCTCCATGCCACAAATAAGCTATGCTCATGCCAGTTGCCAAATGGAGATTGCAATTGCAGTTGCAGATATGGCAATCTCCTGTGATATCCTGGACAAACCTTACTGAACTAAGTTTAAGTGTCTTAGGAGTTCTTGTATTAAAATACAATCCCATAATGACCTGACTAATATTAACCTTGGGAAGTGTTATAAGCTTCAAAGGACTCTTTGGAAACAATGTGCTAGACAAAGTGGGATTCCTAGGAAATACTTGGGAGTAGGGACCTTCTTGAGGAGATGCAGTTGTCTGAACTGACAGATATCACTTGCAGCATAAATGTGGAATGTTCAAAATATGTTTATGCTCAGAGTTCCACTGGGTTCCTTGAGCTCAGCTCCCCTTAGTGGGACTCAAATATGCTCAGACTCTGCTAGACTCCTTGATCAAAGAGGTTAAAATACATTGAGAGTCACTCAACTGCCACCCACTTGTGTTCACAAAGCAAGATATCACTATCAGAAAAGTATTCGGTTCTGCACTTCTCCGTATCTGTTGGTCTATGACAAATGAAATAGCTAATGTTGTCACTTAGCTCAGTTGCCTAATTCATAGCTGTACACCTCACTTAAATGAATGGGGTAGCTTGCATCTCACAGCTATTGTTCCAAGAATGTCTGCAGATTCTGCATCGCTTACTCTATTCACCCCCTTTTAAGTTTTCTTCGCTATCATAACAGGTAAACACTTTTTTCAAAATGAAAACAGATTCTGGAGAACAAGATAGCAGCTGGAGAGATATTGGTATGATATATGGGTGCATATCAGCAATTTCCAAGTGCTGGCTAAAACCTTTCAACATGACCCATCCACCCTAATCCAATATGAAACCTACTGGCACCAAAGCTGGAAGGATGTGGGGGAGAGAGCAGTGAGGGTGTGATGTAAAGAAAACCTCATGGCAGTCTTGGGAGGGAAGAAAGAGCAATGGAGACTGGTGTCTGATATGGGGAAAGCACTGTGTATTGGTTCACCATTTTCATGTTGGATGCAGTTTATAACTTAAGCACTGCACTCTGGCCTCCACCTTTCTCCCCCTAATCTCTGCTGGTTAATATTCTATACCTCTGAGCAGCTTCCAGCACTCACTGAAAAACAATGTACTGTTTTGTTTTTTTCTCTTCTTCAAGCTTTCATCCCAAAATATAGATATTTACACTGTTGGATTGTGAGGTATTGGTGCTTAAATAACACTATACATTGCAGAAGTATTTTAGATAAATTGTAGCAGACACTAGAAGTTTCACAAGCCACTGACAGAGGAGAACTTGTAGAACCAAGGCTGTTAACAAAATATATATTTAAGAAAAGTACCAATACATAAGGAAAAGCAACTTTTGAAGCATTTCCAATAAAATTTGGCGCATGTTTAAAATGCTATTAAAGCGTCTATTCTATTTACTATTTCTCTTAAATACTCATTCAACAGTGTAGGTGTTCTTGTATTTTTAAATACAAATGGTGTGGAATACAGATTTAAGCTGAAACAAATGCAACCTACAAGTTATACAGTTAGCAGCCATCTGAGACTTATGCTGACTAAAAGCCTTATCCCACTATGACACTTCATGCATACGTACAATATTGTATTACATCTCAGGCCTGGCTATTTCACAGAATGTTCATATATTTGGTGCCCCAGAGGCTACTGGAATACAATCAGGGCTCCATTGAGCTTGTAAATAAGGATGAGGGGAACGATTTCTTTTTTCAAAAGTGCCTAAATCCACTTACATAATGGGACTTCAGCACTTATGGCCAGATTTTCAAAGGTATTCAGATGCCCAAAGATGCAGATCAATTACTAGTGGGTTATTAAAAAAAAAAAAACCCACATAGGTTAGGTACCTAACTCCCACTCAAATTCAGTGGGTCTTAGCTTCCTAAGTAGAGCTGGGTGAATAACTGATTTTTGTTTTGTTTGCTTGCAGACATTGGTGGGGGGAGCCTGTGTGGCACTGGATTTTTCAATTAACCATTTTAGGTCTAACAAACTGAACCAAGAGGAAGGTATAGCACTCACCTCACATGTAGGAGTCCTGAGTTCAGATCCTCTGATGCACGCACAACCTTGATTCTGTCATTTTTCTAACGCTTTGAGGGCTTGACTTTGCAACCTTACCTTTTTTTAGCATAGGTTTTTGGATTGAATATGTAATGACGCTGTAATAAAAAAAAAAATCATACTAGCACTAGAACGTACCTGGATTCTAGATACAGGGCTCCTAGTTATGACCCTCAATTGGCTATGTAACACAGTAATGTGACAATGCCAAGAGGACACACACATATAGGACTTCCTCGGTCTTTTGCGAGCTTAATGTTCTCAAAGTATTAAGTCTATCACACATCACTAATATCAAAGCATATATTAAA
Source organism: Chrysemys picta bellii (assembly GCF_011386835.1). Lineage (NCBI taxonomy): Eukaryota > Metazoa > Chordata > Testudines > Emydidae > Chrysemys > Chrysemys picta. The sequence goes on along the minus strand of NW_027055258.1, from coordinate 2,774 downwards.
CAGCAATACAAAAATCTCATTTCCAGTGTAGCAGAATTAAAAAAAAAAAGTACTCCTAACAATATTAAATTTCCTGGCTCCAGTGCTTTTATAGTCTTTTCAGATTTGACATACTATAAAATCCATACATGGACAGACTTGTACTTCATACTAAATCAGGAAATAATACTGAGACTATGAAACACATTGGTGCTCATCCAGTAAATAGTGTATGCTCTGTCCACATATGGAAGACCGTTTCGTACTGTAAAATAAGGCCTGACCTTGCAAGTCTTCTGTACATAAAGATAAACTTTTTTTGATTGCAGTGGGAATTGTGGTTACAGGAGTAGTGTATGTTTGTGTATTTGTATTCTGAAGTGCAATAGAGCACTGGAACATGTAGATTAGATACAAAATGAAACCCCTAGAATACTCATTTTGACTGTCATCTATGTTTATAGGTCAGTTCATATATCAGGCTTCATTCAGTTAGTATCAAATCCGAAGGAATATTGTTCCCAAATTTCATACTATTTGAAGTAGGCATTGAATATTTTACATGTATTGTGTGTCACTTTCTAAATCAAATCTTGTTTGTAAAGCATTTCAGCAGGCTGGTAAGCTCTTTCCTTTTGGCTGTCTAGGAGTTAATGCAAGGCTAGGGCTGGTAGAAGCGTGACTTCTAGGATTGTAGATAGAAGGCTGCATGACACCAGGAAGCTAACTCAGACACTGGTGGTGGTGAAGGCAGAGAGAGCTGGCTACTTGTCAGCAATAGAGCATGAAGTTTTGTCCTTAACTGTTCTTTACTGTAACTGGTCCCCTAAACTCCGGTTCTGGGTTTATTGGAGGCACTATCATCTTTATGAGGCATTACCTTAGTCCTCTGAACCTTGCAATGTGAGTATGGCACAACATATAACCCAAATATTTGCAAATAAGACTGTTTTTCTGTGCTCGATAGGATATACTTTGTACTAGTGAAAATAACATCAGATGCAAGTTCTTAGGCTCTATAATTTATAGATTCCAAGGCCAGAAGGGATCATTGTGATCATCTATCTTGACCTCCTCTATAACACAGGCCATAGGAATTATTTTAGGTGAGTATTAGAACATATGTTTTCTAAAACACCTTATCTTGATTTTTAAAAACTGCCAGTGATGCAGAATCCACTATAAATCTTGGTAAATTGTTCCAGTGGTTAAGTACCCTCTCCTCTCTTCCCCCCCCCCCACCTCCCTTACCAGGGAAGAATACACCATCCTGAAATAATATAGGTGTCAATCAGTCTTCAGTTTTACACATTCAACGTGTAAATCCATTAAATTAGAATAACTATAAAGAGTCATATATCTTGATTAGAATACCTAAGCATTCTGTGTAGAATAACAATATAAGGTTCAATAGAAAAATTGCCACAATAGAATGATCTTCCATTTAAGATATTCCATATTCATAAAGGAAGTGTGTAATCAAACAGGTCATGCATATATAACAAGCTTAGTTATAATCTTGTCTCTAAATTATACAAATTGTAAATCATCCTACTGACCCTTATTATTAAAAAATCATTATGACTTCAATGCAATTACCTGTATTGATAAATTTTAATATCTGAAATGTTCTGCACAATTTCTCAGCTTTCATGGACTTTTTAGCAAAAAGCCTAAAGAAAAGATACCCCAAAGAATAAAAACAGCTGCATCACTAACAATTGGCAAAATAAATAAAACACATTTTAAATAAAAATGAAGCTCTGACCATTTTAATTGTATAAACTTTTGAACAGCAGTGATGATTAAAATCAGCTCTCACCAGGAATTAATTTGCTAGTAGGAAAAAAACTTTTGTTGTTTGTTCCCCGTTCCTATCTTGAAATAGCAGTTTTAAATATTACTTACCTTAACTAAGCTAAATGTGGTGCAACACCAGCAAGAGACTGAAAGCTGAGTTTGATTCCTTTTTCTGGTCTTGACTGCACTACACTACATTCCCATTGTTAACATGAGTACAGCTTCATCTGTGGTACCAATAGTGGGAGCACTGTATAGACAAACCAGAGAAAATATAGGGGTTAAAATGTCAACAGGTGCTTGGTACCCTGCCTACATTAAAGCTACCATTAGTGTGTAGTGGTGTTGCTGGTGGGAAGGCTATTGTAGAGCATTTTTGTGACATGTACAATCCATTCAAATGTCTATAAAACTGTCAAACTTGGAGCCTAAATCAGTTAGATATTTTGATACTTAGTGCAGCAATGCCTAAATAGCTTTAAAATATGGGCTTAAGTGAATTGTCAAATTCTATACTTGTGGTATCTTTTCAGTGGCATGGAAAAAATGTTACAACATAAGGCCAAATTTTTCAAAAGCTAGTGATTTTGTTTTTGGGTGTTTTTTAAACTTTTTTGAAAACCTTGGTCTAAGCGCCTCCATTTTTCAAGTTGCCTTTTTTCTCTTGTCATATTTCTTCATGTTGGAATCCCCTGGGTAGTTTTCCGCAAGATGGTGCTGCCGACTTGCATTTACAAGTCCAATACCAAGTCAGCAGAACCAATCCTATGATGCATGCTCATCCACTTGTTGTCCTGTCTGTGATATAAAAAGTTCATTTTTCCATGCTTTTGCAGCCCAGCATTTATATTTTATTCTCATTTGGTTAATATTTGTCTAATGAACAAAAGTACTTGGTGAAACAATGGGTATCAGATTATTCTCTTTATGTGCATCTATGAACCCTTTCCTAGATTGAAAAGAGACTAAGCACCACCTTTGTCTTGGTTGAGTGT
>NW_027055257.1:0-8013 GCF_011386835.1 Chrysemys picta bellii | reverse complement strand
TTATATAAGGTCTGATGCACATAGCACCACCTAGTGGCTGAACAGTAACATACAGTTTACCATGACACTGCCCTGACACTGGAAAGTTTCACTCAGAGAGCCCAGAGAGGGGCCAGAGGTGTAGGTAACCCTGTATCCGTGACAGGTTCCCTCCCAGGTCAGCCCCTTTACCGTGGCCATGTGCGCTAATACCACCTGGCCACAAGCAGCCACTACCCCCAGGCCTGGTGTAGCCTCTCCTGGGCACCAGCCCAGTGCAGCCACTCCAACGCATCTCCATGTACAGCTGGACAAACTCTGGAGGGTGTGTGTGTGTGTGTGTGTGTGTGTGTGAGATATTCCTACCCTTGTATCCCTCCCCACGGTGAATGCTGTGGAAAGGGTCTCGGTAAAGGTTGGACAGCTTTGGTGCAAGTCCTTGTATATTGTCAGTCCATTACTGGTATTATTTGTTTACAGCACAGCAGTGCCAAGAGGCTTTGTCAGGATCAGGGCCCTGTGGCGCTAGGATCTCTTCAGAGAAAGAGCACAGACTGGTCCCTACCCATGGAGCGCTCAGTCTGACCAGACAGGTGTATCACGAAGTGGGAATGTTCTGTATTATTTACATGACCCCTAAATGTTGCATTGATACCAGTGGGAGACACAGGACTGCTTGCTCTCAGGGCAGGCTAAGAGACATGGGTGTGACGGTGTCCCTAATGAAACTTTATGGGGAGATGCTTATAAATGTATATATGATGTAACTGGAATATGTTTTGTGCTACATGTGCCATGTAACAAATCTCTGTAAAAGTTATGATCTACTGAATCTATTCCTCCTGTTTGTATGCAAATATCATTGTTGTAGTTGAAGTTATGAATATTGGTTTTATGTTTGCTGGGTTTATACATAGCCTTGGTAAGAGCATGGGATCATGTCTGGAGAAAAGAATGTGCAAGTTAAGTGCAAGAACTTAACAGACAATAGGAGGTGCAGAGCCCAATCCACATCGGAGCTTGGCCAGGAATGCGAATGGCTGTACTGGTTAGGGTCCATGGAGATGTGACTTGCCCATGTGATCCCAAAACTCCAGGGTAACATGATGCTACACAGGGAATGGGAAGGAGTAACCATCCAGGGGAGAAAGTCTATTTAAATCCTTGGAAGACCCCTCCGTTTTGTCTTCAGTTGGTTAAAGAGAGAGGCTCTCCACCCCCCAAGGACATACCTGAGAGAGACTGAACAAAGGACAAAGACAATAGGGGGTGTGAGCGATTGCTGGACCCAGGCTAGGAGTTCTACAGCCTGTAAAAGAAAGACTGGCACTACTGAGGTTTTTATATCTGTGTTGAGTTTGATTAGACATAGACGTGCGGGTTTTATTTTATTTTGCTTAGTAATTCACTTTGTTCTGTCTGTAACTACTTAGAATCACTTGAATCCTACTTTCGGTAATTATTAAAATCACTTTTTACTTATTAAGTTACCTCGAGTACGTGTTAGTACCTGGGGGGGGGGGGAAGGGGGGCAAACAGCTGTGCATCTCTCTCTATCAGTGTTATAGAGGGCGAACTATTTCTGAGTTTACCCTGTATAAGCTTTACACAGGGTGTAACGGATTTATTCAGGGTTTGAACCCCACTGGGAGTTGGGCACCTGGGTGTCAAAGGCAAGAGCACTTCCTGAGCTGCCTCCAGGAGGCCTACGGCTGTTAGTGGACGTGGCTCAGACCAGGGTCTGAGTTTGCAGCCGATCAGCGGGTCTGACTCAAAGCAGACAGGATTCGGGAGTCCCAGGCTGGAAAAGGCAGGAAAGCAGGGGCAGAAGTAGCCTTGGCACACCAGCTGGCAGCTCCAAGGGGGTTTCTGTGATCCCCAACCCGTCACAATGGGTGTGACTGCTACCTGGTTGAGATTAAATGGGTCATTGGGAAAAGACTGGCTGAGGCTAGCCCCAGTGTGAAGACAACGGCAAAACCCATCACCAAGACATTGTTGCCAAGCATCCAAAGACCCAGAGGGAGGTGAGGTGGGGAAATCCATAACAGGGAAAATGAGCAACATCCCCCAGCTCGAGAACAAAGATGGGGGAGGTGTGAGGTGGGGGATCAAAGTTGGTTGGTGGAAGGAGTCGGGCTCTCCCCTGGAGTCTGACCAAGGAGCTCAGACTGAGAGAGAGACAGAACTTGAGCAAGGGGGTTCGCTACAGCTTGGCTGGGCTCTGGGCTGACCAGAATGGACTTGAACTGTGCTTTAACCTTCAGTTCTCTGTGCCAACCTAAGGACGTTCTATGCTGTGTCCAGTTGATTAGTAAACCCGACTGTTTTGACAACACGGTGTGAGTGTCACTGCAAATGCTTGCTGAGGTGCATTAATCCCTGAAGAGCGGACAAGTCTCTACCAGGACTCAGAGACTATCACGGTAGGACTTGCTGAACAGAGCTCCTGCTGTGACCCAGCAGTGCTAAAGGTCCAATCTAAGGAGGCAGTGAAGCAGAGTTGCTTATCCTGAAGGACGAGAGGGACCCCTGGAGGGTCTGGTAGATTGAAGGGGTTCCTCCTAGAGCCTCTTCCAAAGCTGGGGGTGTAGCACCGATCCTCTGGATCCATGACAATTGGTGGTAGTGATGGGATGCTGAATGCACCAGTAGTAGTTTGCAATAAGTGACTTGCAGCAGTAAAACGAGGGTCGTCAACGGAAACAACAAGAAAATGGCATATAACATGGGCCTTGGTTAGGCCACCTCCCTAAGAAGAGCTTCACAAACTCTGTGCAGGGAGAGGCTAAGCCCTCTGGAGACAGATGGAAGGACCAAGTAACAGGTTCCAGACTCAGGTTGGTTTTCTAATGAAGTCTGAGAGCAACAGAGGTGGCAGCAGGATGTCCCCAAGAGGCAGTTCCCCATCCAGCAGGGTGCCCTCATGATCCAGGTCCTCTTTGATAGATTAGAAGCAGTGGGAGCTGCAGCTGAAGGCGAAGGAGCTAGCAAAGCATGAGAAGCAGGAAAATCATTAGGCAGAACAGCGGAAGAACCAGGAGAAGCAGCAAAAGCATGAACTACAGATAGAGAAGTGGGGGGGCAAGAGGACCCACAGAGGGGACAGTGGGTGTGACGTTGCACTTCATATGATGTTATGGAAATATGCTAATGAGTGTGAATCTAATGTAACTAGAATATGCTTCATGCAAAAGGTCTCTTGTAAGGTATCGTTACAAAGTTCATAATCTGCTGAGGGTGGTCATACTATTTGTATGAATGTATCATTCTTGTATCTGAAACTAGAAATATGAAATATAACTCTGAGGTCCTATTGTAATTATGCAAAGTGTGGGCTATTAATGGTGGCTTGGAATCTTGATGGCTCCCATTTACCAGGACGATTGTTTGTAAAGGGCTCAGTTTACTTGTAAGTCCTCTTGTATACGTGTGTGCTGGCAAGTGGGTAATGAAGTCTTACAGTGACATGTGATCATGTCACCTGAACTGGAATCCATCTTTAACCTGGTGCTGGTCCATTTAGAAGGAGGGATGGGTCCTAAAGCTATATAAGGGGTGGAACAGAACAAAGGGTGCTGCAGTCATGAGAAATCCCCTAGCTACCACCGGAGCTGGAACAAGGACTGTACCAGGGGAAAGGATTGGGCCTAAACTAGAAGGTGTCTAGTCTGTCAAAGAAGCTTATTGGAACATCTCTGAGGGTGAGATTTACTTGCATTTAGCTTCCTACTGTATTAGGCTTAGACTTGCATGTTTTTGTTTTATTTTGCTTGATAATTTACTTTGTTCTGTCTGTTATTACTTGGAACCACTTAAATCCTATTTTTTATACTTAATAAAATCACTTTTTACTTATTAACCCAGAGTATGTATTAATACCTGGGGGAGCAAACAGCTGTGTATATCTCTCTGTCAGTGTTATCAAGGGGGAACAATTTATGAGTTTACCCCGTATAAGCTTTATACAAGGTAAAACGGATTTATTTGGGGTTTGGACCCCATTGGGAGCTGGGCATCTGAGTGCTGGAGACAGGAGCACTTCTTAAGCTCTTTTCAGTTAAGCCTGCAGCTTGTGGGGGACATGGTTCAGACCTGGGTCTGTGTTTGCAGCAGGCTAGCATGTCTAGCTCAAACAAGTCAGGGTACTGAAGTCCCAAGCTGGCAGGGAAAATGGGCTCAGAGGTAGTCCCAGCACATCATGTGGCAGTCCCAAAGGGGTTTCTGTGACTCAACCCGTCACAGTGGGGAAAGACCCTGGAATGCCAAGTCTGCAGGGAGACTAGACCCTAAATGGTTGCTCCAGATTGAGATTTCATGGATTGAGATCTGGTTAAAAGACAGGGAACAAAGGGTAGGAATAAATGGTAAATTTTCAGAATGGAGAGGGGTAACTAGTGGTGTTCTCCGAGGGTCAGTCCTAGGATCAATCCTATTCAATTTATTCATAAATGATTTGGAAGAAGGGGTAAGCAGTGAGGTGGCAAAATTTGCAGATGATACTAAGCTGCTCAAGATAGTTAAGACCAAAGCAGACTGTGAAGAACTTCAAAAAGATCTCACAAAACTAAATGATTGGGCAACAAAATGGCAAATGAAATTTAATGTGGTGTGACAGACCCAGACCAGTGGGGTACAGGAGTCTGGTAGAGGGCAAATATACTGGTCACTGGATGAGTAGTTTTCTGTTCCCTGAGTGACCAGAGCAGGGGCTGCACTAGAGTAATCAGGAACCTGCTAGAACGGGTTAAGGCAGGCAGGCTAATTAGGACACCTGGAGCCAATTAAGAAGAAGCTGCTAGAATCAATTAAGGCAGGCTAATCAGGGCACCTGGGTTTTAAAAGGAGCTCACTTCAGTTTATGGTGCGAGTGTGAGGAGCTGGGAGCAAGAGGCGCAAGGAGCTGAGAGTGAGAGGGTGTGCTGCTGGAGGACTGAGGAGCACAAGCGTTATCAGACACCAGGAGGAAGGTCCTGTGGTGAGAATAAGGAAGGTGTTTGGAGGAGGCCATGGGGAAGTAGCCCAGGGAGTTGTAGCTGTCATGCAGCTGTTACAGGAGGCACTATAGACAGCTGCAGTCCACAGGGCCCTGGGCTGGAACCCAAAGTAGAGGGCGGGCCTGGGTTCCCCCCAAACCTCCCAATTGACCTGGACTGTGGGTTCTCCCAGAGGGGAAGGTCTCTGGGCTGTTCCCCAACCCACATGGTGAATCTCTGAGGCAAGAAAATCCTCCAATAAGCGCAGGACCCACCAAGATAGAGGAGGAACTTTGTCACAGTCATTTAACCCTAACTGAATTTCCTGGGTTTAGTAGGCTCGGTTTTGAGAATTATTGCAACAGCCCGGCAATGTCGTTTACCCTGAATCACTGATCTGTTCTCCCAGCCTTAGCTCCATTTTATCATCATTTGCTTGGATCAGTACATGGGGGTGTGAGCGTTTCCATTCTCAGGTAACGTATAGGAGAAAATACCAACACACTGTACACTAAGGATGGCACGTTCCAGGAGCTAAAACTGTCACCTCAGGGAAATTGATCCCTGGATTTGATTTTAAACTAGCACCAGGTGCCTCCACTTGGAAATACTCTAGGGGAACTTGAAGACTAATGACAGGTTTCAGAGTAACAGCCGTGTTAGTCTGTATCCGCAAAAAGAAGAACAGGAATACTTGTGGCACCTTAGAGACTAACAAATTTATTAGAGCATATGCTTTATCCGAAGAAGTGGGCTGTAGTCCACGAAAGCATATGCTCTAATAAATTTGTTAGTCTCTAAGGTGCCACAAGTATTCCTATTCTTCCTTTAGAAGACTAATGTAAACTTTGGTAGGCGGGGTATTATTCAAACAAGCTGAAACAGGTATTAGAAAAAAGGTGGAGAGTAAAAAGAAATTGGAATTAGTGTAATGCGGTTGAACCACATATGGTCCTGCCTCTGAACCAGTGTCCCCTTTCCAACACCAATGTCACCCCTTTACTGGGCATTGACAGATTCCAGGGCCTTGCAGGTTGGCTTCCCATTGGAGCAGAAATCAGTGACATAGTCTGGCTATTTTCTTATTGTAACTTATTTATTTACATTATAAACGACCCCAAGGGAAGCAGGCATGGGAGGGGCTTGGAGCGTCCTTTAAAGGTCAGGGACAAGCTGGGAAGGGGCCAGGCTGAGCACTAAGGACCAGGCCCTAGGAGGGAAAGACAGGGCAGTTTAGGAGATGGGGCAGATAGTCCAGTTGGTTTCGGCTCCCAGGACCAGACACCCAGAGGTGAAGGTGATTGTCGGGACTTCTGTCCTTCTTCCCCAGTGTAGATTTGATAGTGGAGAAGACTGATGCCGTAAGGGGGAAGTGAGTTACCCCAAGGTCACCCAGTGAGTTTATATCACAAATGCATAGTCGGAAGGATCCAATAGAAACATGGATTTTCCAGTCTCTTCTTTCTAGGAGTCCCCAGGGCTAAGGTAAAACCCCTGCGGCCCCTCCCCATTCTGCTCACCTCCAAGATGTGCTGGAGTTTGTCTGTGCTGGGGGGTGCTGTCAGCAGGATCGAGAGCTCGTCATCCATGTTCTCTGGGCAGGCCTTGCTCAGAGCCTGCCAGCGGAGGGAGACCAGGGGTCAGGAGCCTCTATTAGCACCGGTGTGCCATTGACCAGGAGCCAGCTGAGGTAAGCGCCGCCTGGCCGGAGCTCGCACCCAGAAACCCTGCCCCAGGTTGGAACCCCCTCCCACACCCAAATTCCCTCCCAGACCTCACACCCGGCACCCCAACCCTCTGCCCCAGGTCGGAACCCCCTCCTGTACCCTAATCCCTCCCAGACCCCACACCCCCACCCGCACCCCAATCCCCTACCCCAGCCCTGAGCCTCCTCCCGCACCCAAACTCCCTCCCAGAGTCCGCACCCCAACCCTCTGCCCCAGCCTGGATCCCCCTCTGGCACCCTAAACCCCTAATCTCCAGCCCAATCCCAGAGCCCGCATCCCCACCGGAGCCCTCACCCCTCCCTGCACTCCAACCCCCAGCCCCAGCCCAGTGAAAGTGAGTGAGGGTGTGAGAGCGAGCGACTGAGGGAGGTGGGCTGGGCTGGAGTGAGTGGGAGTGGGGCCTTGGGGAAGGGCATGAAAGGGGTTGGGTCAAGGGCATTTGGTTTTGTGCAAGTAGAAAGTTGACAACCCTACCTAAGGACCTTTGAAAAGCAGCCTCCTTAGCACCGCTCCTGATACCAGGGGCCAAGGCGCCCCCGGACATGAGAACCACAATAGGCCAGAGCAAAACACTGCGGTAGAAATCGGAGCTCAGGCTGCCAAGCGAACGATAGCTGACAGACAGGAGATGCGGGAATTAAGGTTGTGCCTTCAGCCAGCAACTGGTGTTCATCCGTTTGCACCACACACACACCTGTAGGCAGGACCACTATTTCCTTGTCTGTCTGCCTGTATAGCGTCTCTCTGTCCTTACTGTGCCCATCACCGTGGTGTTTGAGTGGCAAACCAAGGGTTTGACGTGTGCATATGAAACTGCCTGACTGGAAGGACGTGGTTTGGTGTGGATCAGTGACTGCTGGGGCGATTGGTGGCAGAAGGCTCTGAGGGCCTGGCTCATTCCGACCTGGCTCATTCCAATGGCTTCTACAGCTGAGAGCAGCCCAGTCTCCTGCCTGGGTCCGACGCAAACCAGGAAGTACAGGACCACGGTCAATAAGAGCAGCTCAAAAGATCATTTTCGCTGAGCCCAGCCCTGCACAGATTTCCAGCTTAGGTTTGCATTTTCAGCAAAAGTTCTTGTTGATTATTTTTTCCCAACCCCCTTCTGCCTCCATAATAGCCAGCCACCCCGTCAGTCGCATCCTGGGGCGCTCCAGGGACAGCGTATGTGCGTGTATGTGTACATCTGTATATATCTGTATGTGTACATGTGTGTACGTGTATGTACACATGAGTGTGTACACATGTGAGTGTGCGTGTGTATGTGTACATGTGCCCCAGTCAGATGTATACATCTGGATTTCCTTTGAAAGAATTTTCAAATTGAGCTG
>NW_027055256.1:0-8018 GCF_011386835.1 Chrysemys picta bellii | reverse complement strand
AGCAAACCAGGTTTGCTAGTCTCTAAGGGGCCACAGGGGCCTGACACCAGGCACTGCATCTCTAGCAAACCAGGTTTGCTAGTCTCTAAGGGGCCACAGGGGCCTGACACCAGGCACTGCATCTCTAGCAAACCAGGTTTGCTAGTCTCTAAGGGGCCACAGGCCTCTGACACCAGGCACTGCATCTCTAGCAAACCAGGTTTGCTAGTCTCTAAGGGGCCACAGGCCTCTGACACCAGGCACTGCATCTCTAGCAAACCAGGTTTGCTAGTCTCTAAGGGGCCACAGGCCTCTGACACCAGGCACTGCATCTCTAGCAAACCAGGTTTGCTAGTCTCTAAGGGGCCACAGGCCTCTGACACCAGGCACTGCATCTCTAGCAAACCAGGTTTGCTAGTCTCTAAGGGGCCACAGGCCTCTGACACCAGGCACTGCATCTCTAGCAAACCAGGTTTGCTAGTCTCTAAGGGGCCACAGGCCTCTGACACCAGGCACTGCATCTCTAGCAAACCAGGTTTGCTAGTCTCTAAGGGCCACAGGCCTCTGACACCAGGCACTGCATCTCTAGCAAACCAGGTTTGCTAGTCTCTAAGGGCCACAGGCCTCTGACACCAGGCACTGCATCTCTAGCAAACCAGGTTTGGCTAGTCTCTAAGGGGCCACAGGCCTCTGACACCAGGCACTGCATCTCTAGCAAACCAGGTTTGCTAGTCTCTAAGGGGCCACAGGCCTCTGACACCAGGCACTGCATCTCTAGCAAACCAGGTTTGCTAGTCTCTAAGGGGCCACAGGGGCCTGACACCAGGCACTGCATCTCTAGCAAACCAGGTTTGCTAGTCTCTAAGGGGCCACAGGGGCCTGACACCAGGCACTGCATCTCTAGCAAACCAGGTTTGCTAGTCTCTAAGGGGCCACAGGGGCCTGACACCAGGCACTGCATCTCTAGCAAACCAGGTTTGCTAGTCTCTAAGGGGCCACAGGCCTCTGACACCAGGCACTGCATCTCTTGCAAACCAGGTTTGCTAGTCTCTAAGGGGCCACAGGCCTCTGACACCAGGCACTGCATCTCTAGCAAACGAGGTTTGCTAGTCTCTAAGGGGCCACAGGCCTCTGACACCAGGCACTGCATCTCTAGCAAACCAGGTTTGCTAGTCTCTAAGGGGCCACAGGCCTCTGACACCAGGCACTGCATCTCTAGCAAACCAGGTTTGCTAGTCTCTAAGGGGCCACAGGGGCCTGACACCAGGCACTGCATCTCTAGCAAACCAGGTTTGCTAGTCTCTAAGGGGCCACAGGCCTCTGACACCAGGCACTGCATCTCTAGCAAACCAGGTTTGCTAGTCTCTAAGGGGCCACAGGTCTCTGACACCAGGCACTGCATCTCTAGCAAACCAAGTTTGCTAGTCTCTAAGGGGCCACAGGCCTCTGACACCAGGCACTGCATTACTAGCAAACCAAGTTTGCTAGTCTCTAAGGGGCCACAGGCCTCTGACACCAGGCACTGCATCTCTAGCAAACCAAGTTTGCTAGTCTCTAAGGGGCCACAGGCCTCTGAGACCAGGCACTGCATCTCTAGCAAACCAAGTTTGCTAGTCTCTAAGGGCCACAGGTCTGTGACACCAGGCACTGCATCTCTAGCAAACCAGGTTTGCTAGTCTCTAAGGGGCCACAGGGGCCTGACACCAGGCACTGCATCTCTAGCAAACCAGGTTTGCTAGTCTCTAAGGGGCCACAGGGGCCTGACACCAGGCACTGCATCTCTAGCAAACCAGGTTTGCTAGTCTCTAAGGGGCCACAGGGGCCTGACACCAGGCACTGCATCTCTAGCAAACCAGGTTTGCTAGTCTCTAAGGGGCCACAGGGGCCTGACACCAGGCACTGCATCTCTAGCAAACCAGGTTTGCTAGTCTCTAAGGGCCACAGGGGCCTGACCACAAGGCACTGCATCTCTAGCAAACCAAGTTTGCTAGTCTCTAAGGGGCCACAGGTCTCTGACACAAGGCACTGCATCTCTAGCAAACCAAGTTTGCTAGTCTCTAAGGGGCCACAGGTCTGTGACACAAGGCACTGCATCTCTAGCAAACCAGGTTTGCTAGTCTCTAAGGGCCACAGGTCTGTGACACCAGGCACTGCATCTCTAGCAAACCAGGTTTGCTAGTCTCTAAGGGGCCACAGGCCTGACACCAGGCACTGCATCTCTAGCAAACCAGGTTTGCTAGTCTCTAAGGGGCCACAGGCCTGACACCAGGCACTGCATCTCTAGCAAACCAGGTTTGCTAGTCTCTAAGGGGCCACAGGCCTGACACCAGGCACTGCATCTCTAGCAAACCAGGTTTGCTAGTCTCTAAGGGGCCACAGGGGCCTGACACCAGGTACTGCATCTCTAGCAAACCAGGTTTGCTAGTCTCTAAGGGGCCACAGGGGCCTGACACCAGGCACTGCATCGCTAGCAAACCAAGTTTGCTAGTCTCTAAGGGGCCACAGGTCTCTGACACAAGGCACTGCATCGCTAGCAAACCAAGTTTGCTAGTCTCTAAGGGGCCACAGGTCTCTGACACAAGGCACTGCATCGCTAGCAAACCAAGTTTGCTAGTCTCTAAGGGGCCACAGGTCTCTGACACAAGGCACTGCATCGCTAGCAAACCAAGTTTGCTAGTCTCTAAGGGGCCACAGCCTGTGACACCAGGCACTGCATCTCTAGCAAACCAGGTTTGCTAGTCTCTAAGGGGCCACAGGGGCCTGACACCAGGCACTGCATCTCTAGCAAACCAGGTTTGCTAGTCTCTAAGGGGCCACAGGGGCCTGACACCAGGCACTGCATCTCTAGCAAACCAGGTTTGCTAGTCTCTAAGGGGCCACAGGGGCCTGACACCAGGCACTGCATCTCTAGCAAACCAGGTTTGCTAGTCTCTAAGGGGCCACAGGGGCCTGACACCAGGCACTGCATCTCTAGCAAACCAGGTTTGCTAGTCTCTAAGGGGCCACAGGGGCCTGACACCAGGCACTGCATCTCTAGCAAACCAGGTTTGCTAGTCTCTAAGGGGCCACAGGGGCCTGACACCAGGCACTGCATCTCTAGCAAACCAGGTTTGCTAGTCTCTAAGGGGCCACAGGGGCCTGACACCAGGCACTGCATCTCTAGCAAACCAGGTTTGCTAGTCTCTAAGGGGCCACAGGGGCCTGACACCAGGCACTGCATCTCTAGCAAACCAGGTTTGCTAGTCTCTAAGGGGCCACAGGCCTCTGACACCAGGCACTGCATCTCTAGCAAACCAGTTTGCTAGTCTCTAAGGGGCCACAGGCCTCTGACACCAGGCACTGCATCTCTAGCAAACCAGGTTTGCTAGTCTCTAAGGGGCCACAGGGGCCTGACACCAGGCACTGCATCTCTAGCAAACCAGGTTTGCTAGTCTCTAAGGGGCCACAGGGGCCTGACACCAGGCACTGCATCTCTAGCAAACCAGGTTTGCTAGTCTCTAAGGGGCCACAGGGCCTGACACCAGGCACTGCATCTCTAGCAAACCAGGTTTGCTAGTCTCTAAGGGGCCACAGGGGCCTGACACCAGGCACTGCATCTCTAGCAAACCAGGTTTGCTAGTCTCTAAGGGGCCACAGGGGCCTGACACCAGGCACTGCATCTCTAGCAAACCAGGTTTGCTAGTCTCTAAGGGGCCACAGGGGCCTGACACCAGGCACTGCATCTCTAGCAAACCAGGTTTGCTAGTCTCTAAGGGGCCACAGGGGCCTGACACCAGGCACTGCATCTCTAGCAAACCAGGTTTGCTAGTCTCTAAGGGGCCACAGGCCTCTGACACCAGGCACTGCATCTCTAGCAAACCAGGTTTGCTAGTCTCTAAGGGGCCACAGGCCTCTGACACCAGGCACTGCATCTCTAGCAAACCAGGTTTGCTAGTCTCTAAGGGGCCACAGGCCTCTGACACCAGGCACTGCATCTCTAGCAAACCAGGTTTGCTAGTCTCTAAGGGGCCACAGGCCTCTGACACCAGGCACTGCATCTCTAGCAAACCAGGTTTGCGAGTCTCTAAGGGGCCACAGGGGCCTGACACCAGGCACTGCATCTCTAGCAAACCAGGTTTGCTAGTCTCTAAGGGGCCACAGGCCTCTGACACCAGGCACTGCATCTCTAGCAAACCAGGTTTGCTAGTCTCTAAGGGGCCACAGGCCTCTGACACCAGGCACTGCATCTCTAGCAAACCAGGTGTGCTAGTCTCTAAGGGGCCACAGGGGCCTGACACCAGGCACTGCATCTCTAGCAAACCAGGTTTGCTAGTCTCTAAGGGGCCACAGGGGCCTGACACCAGGCACTGCATCTCTAGCAAACCAGGTTTGCTAGTCTCTAAGGGGCCACAGGGGCCTGACACCAGGCACTGCATCTCTAGCAAACCAGGTTTGCTAGTCTCTAAGGGCCACAGGGGCCTGACACCAGGCACTGCATCTCTAGCAAACCAGGTTTGCTAGTCTCTAAGGGGCCACAGGTCTGTGACACCAGGCACTGCATCTCTAGCAAACCAAGTTTGCTAGTCTCCAAGGGGCCACAGGGGCCTGACACCAGGCACTGCATCTCTAGCAAACCAAGTTTGCTAGTCTCTAAGGGGCCACAGGGGCCTGACACCAGGCACTGCATCTCTAGCAAACCAAGTTTGCTAGTCTCTAAGGGGCCACAGGGGCCTGACACCAGGCACTGCATCTCTAGCAAACCAGGTTTGCTAGTCTCTAAGGGGCCACAGGGGCCTGACACCAGGCACTGCATCTCTAGCAAACCAGGTTTGCTAGTCTCTAAGGGGCCACAGGGGCCTGACACCAGGCACTGCATCTCTAGCAAACCAGGTTTGCTAGTCTCTAAGGGGCCACAGGGGCCTGACACCAGGCACTGCATCTCTAGCAAACCAGGTTTGCTAGTCTCTAAGGGCCACAGGCCTCTGACACCAGGCACTGCATCTCTAGCAAACCAGGTTTGCTAGTCTCTAAGGGGCCACAGGCCTCTGACACCAGGCACTGCATCTCTAGCAAACCAGGTTTGCTAGTCTCTAAGGGGCCACAGGCCTCTGACACCAGGCACTGCATCTCTAGCAAACCAGGTTTGCTAGTCTCTAAGGGGCCACAGGCCTCTGACACCAGGCACTGCATCTCTAGCAAACCAGGTTTGCTAGTCTCTAAGGGGCCACAGGCCTCTGACACCAGGCACTGCATCTCTAGCAAACCAGGTTTGCTAGTCTCTAAGGGGCCACAGGGGCCTGACACCAGGCACCGCATCTCTAGCAAACCAGGTTTGCTAGTCTCTAAGGGGCCACAGGGGCCTGACACCAGGCACTGCATCGCTAGCAAACCAAGTTTGCTAGTCTCTAAAGGGCCACAGGTCTCTGACACAAGGCACTGCATCGCTAGCAAACCAAGTTTGCTAGTCTCTAAGGGGCCACAGGTCTCTGACACAAGGCACTGCATCGCTAGCAAACCAAGTTTGCTAGTCTCTAAGGGGCCACAGGTCTCTGACACAAGGCACTGCATCGCTAGCAAACCAAGTTTGCTAGTCTCTAAGGACCACAGCCCTGTGACACCAGGCACTGCATCTCTAGCAAACCAGGTTTGCTAGTCTCTAAGGGGCCACAGGGGCCTGACACCAGGCACTGCATCTCTAGCAAACCAGGTTTGCTAGTCTCTAAGGGGCCACAGGGGCCTGACACCAGACACTGCATCTCTAGCAAACCAGGTTTGCTAGTCTCTAAGGGGCCACAGGGGCCTGACACCAGGCACTGCATCTCTAGCAAACCAGGTTTGCTAGTCTCTAAGGGGCCACAGGGCCTGACACCAGGCACTGCATCTCTAGCAAACCAGGTTTGCTAGTCTCTAAGGGGCCACAGGGGCCTGACACCAGGCACTGCATCTCTAGCAAACCAGGTTTGCTAGTCTCTAAGGGGCCACAGGGGCATGACACCAGGCACTGCATCTCTAGCAAACCAGGTTTGCTAGTCTCTAAGGGGCCACAGGGGCCTGACACCAGGCACTGCATCTCTAGCAAACCAGGTTTGCTAGTCTCTAAGGGGCCACAGGGGCCTGACACCAGGCACTGCATCTCTAGCAAACCAGGTTTGCTAGTCTCTAAGGGGCCACAGGGGCCTGACACCAGGCACTGCATCTCTAGCAAACCAGGTTTGCTAGTCTCTAAGGGGCCACAGGGGCCTGACACCAGGCACTGCATCTCTAGCAAACCAGGTTTGCTAGTCTCTAAGGGGCCACAGGGGCCTGACACCAGACACTGCATCTCTAGCAAACCAGGTTTGCTAGTCTCTAAGGGGCCACAGGGGCCTGACACAAGGCACTGCATCTCTAGCAAACCAGGTTTGCTAGTCTCTAAGGGGCCACAGGGCCTGACACCAGGCACTGCATCTCTAGCAAACCAGGTTTGCTAGTCTCTAAGGGCCACAGGTCTCTGACACAAAGCACTGCATCGCTAGCAAACCAAGTTTGCTAGTCTCTAAGGGGCCACAGGTCTCTGACACAAGGCACTGCATCGCTAGCAAACCAAGTTTGCTAGTCTCTAAGGGGCCACAGGTCTCTGACACAAGGCACTGCATCGCTAGCAAACCAAGTTTGCTAGTCTCTAAGGGGCCACAGGTCTCTGACACAAGGCACTGCATCTCTAGCAAACCAGGTTTGCTAGTCTCTAAGGGGCCACAGGTCTGTGACATCAGGCACTGCATCTCTAGCAAACCAGGTTTGCTAGTCTCTAAGGGGCCACAGGTCTGTGACACCAGGCACTGCATCTCTAGCAAACCAAGTTTGCTAGTCTCTAAGGGGCCACAGGTCTGTGACACCAGGCACTGCATCTCTAGCAAACCAAGTTTGCTAGTCTCTAAGGGGCCACAGGGGCCTGACACCAGGCACTGCATCTCTAGCAAACCAGGTTTGCTAGTCTCTAAGGGGCCACAGGGGCCTGACACCAGGCACTGCATCTCTAGCAAACCAGGTTTGCTAGTCTCTAAGGGGCCACAGGGGTCTGACACCAGGCACTGCATCTCTAGCAAACCAGGTTTGCTAGTCTCTAAGGGGCCACAGGGGCCTGACACCAGGCACCGCATCTCTAGCAAACCAGGTTTGCTAGTCTCTAAGGGGCCACAGCCCTCTGACACCAGGCACTGCATCTCTAGCAAACCAGGTTTGCTAGTCTCTAAGGGGCCACAGGCCTCTGACACCAGGCACTGCATCTCTAGCAAACCAGGTTTGCTAGTCTCTAAGGGGCCACAGGGGCCTGACACCAGGCACTGCATCGCTAGCAAACCAAGTTTGCTAGTCTCTAAGGGGCCACAGGTCTCTGACACAAGGCACTGCATCGCTAGCAAACCAAGTTTGCTAGTCTCTAAGGGGCCACAGGTCTCTGACACAAGGCACTGCATCGCTAGCAAACAAGTTTGCTAGTCTCTAAGGGGCCACAGGTCTCTGACACAAGGCACTGCATCGCTAGCAAACCAAGTTTGCTAGTCTCTAAGGGACCACAGCCCTGTGACACCAGGCACTGCATCTCTAGCAAACCAGGTTTGCTAGTCTCTAAGGGGCCACAGGGGCCTGACACCAGGCACTGCATCTCTAGCAAACCAGGTTTGCTAGTCTCTAAGGGGCCACAGGGGCCTGACACCAGGCACTGCATCTCTAGCAAACCAGGTTTGCTAGTCTCTAAGGGGCCACAGGGCCTGACACCAGGCACTGCATCTCTAGCAAACCAGGTTTGCTAGTCTCTAAGGGGCCACAGGGGCCTGACACCAGGCACTGCATCTCTAGCAAACCAGGTTTGCTAGTCTCTAAGGGGCCACAGGGGCCTGACACCAGGCACTGCATCTCTAGCAAACCAGGTTTGCTAGTCTCTAAGGGGCCACAGGGGCATGACACCAGGCACTGCATCTCTAGCAAACCAGGTTTGCTAGTCTCTAAGGGGCCACAGGGGCCCTGACACCAGGCACTGCATCTCTAGCAAACCAGGTTGCTAGTCTCTAAGGGGCCACAGG
>NW_027055255.1:0-8023 GCF_011386835.1 Chrysemys picta bellii | reverse complement strand
TTACTGTGACTAAGAGAAACAGAAGTTCAACTCTTCTCAAGTGGTGGAGGGTCGGGGGGAGTCGCTAAGCCACAGGCACAGAAAGGCTCCCCTAGCTTAAGCGTGAGAGGTATAAGACCTTACACCCTGGTTACAGGGCAGTCATTTTGCCGGGCGTGTCAAAGTGACCTGTGGCTTAATTTGCATGGCAAAGGAGACCGAAACCCTCCTTACAGGGTGGTCCTTAAGCCAGGGGCCTTCCAATGGGCCAGAGCGAAAAGCGCTGTAAAGGAGAGACCTCCGTTCCCTCGGAAGTGGGTGGTCTCGTTGCCCAGCGAGTGCCAACGGCCCAAGAGGAGTTAGAAAGGGGAGACCTGCACCCTTCTGACAGGGAGAGGTCAACGGCCCGGGGCATTTTAAAGGCTAGGTCCTAAGGAGCTCAAACTCACAGAGACCTCAACCCGTTTTAAAGGGGGCTCGCTCCTCCTCAGCTATGGAAGGGACCCATAAAGCATTTTGGTTGGCAAGGAATGGACCTTGATCCTTGTTTACAGGGAGGTCCTTTTACCGGGCAGCTGAAGGGGGATTAAGCCTGTGAGGAGAAGTGTCGAACCCGATCCCTCGGTACAGGGGTGCGGTGTGTGCTGTGTGTGCGGTGTGTGCAGCCGTTGGCCGTGGCTTTTTCTTCCCTTTTCCTGCAGTTTCTTTGGTGCTTGTGTCGTCTTGTCCATTTTGTCCTTTGAGTTGCTAGAAAGAGAGAGGTGAAGCGGGTTAGCTGTGGCTCAGTAGAGAGCACGTGTACAAGGTAGATTCAGATGACATTGGCAAGGTACTCGGCCCTGCCGGAAATTACCCTAATTCCTACTTTTCGGCACCGATCTCTTTCAGAGCGCAGGAGAGCTTGCGGCAGAAGGCGGGTCCAGTTGGATGCAGAGGACGCGGGCATTGACTTGGCTGAGTGCGTGAGTGAGGAGGGCACGGGACAGCTAGTAGGGCAAACCCTGAACCCTCTCAAGAGGCTGGTTTCTAGAACTATCTTCCAAATGGCAGTGTTACCTTGTGAAAGGCAGGGAAAGACCCACACCCTAGTTAGAGGGAGCTCACATTGGACCTTGGCGTGAAGAGGGCCGATGCAGAGAGGAGAAAAGGGAAAGCGACCTGAACCCTGATTACAGGGCAGTCACCCTTTCTTTAATATAATACACCTCCTTTACACAATGAGGGTGAGGGGAGTCCCCAATGTGAAAAGATCTGGAAATGAACAGGTAAGGGAGGGATCCTGCTGCGTGTCCCCTTTCCAATCAATCCTCCGTCCCTCAGCGACACCCTTCCCGACTTACCTCCTACCCCACCAAGAAAATGACAACTTTGTGCCCCCTACCTTTACCAGAAAAGACCCTTCTTACTTGTGACGCGGTCCTGTTAGTAAGGTTAGGTGCACCCACGTGCCGGCTCTGAATACCACCGCATCTACCTACAACATCTCAACATGAACACATTTCAGAAAGGACCGCCACCTCAATCTCTTCCAACGTAGCCCGAGGAATCTCCTCTCTTTATCACCAAAGAGACACAAGGCCAGGAATTCGGACACAACTAACGGAGCTGTCCGAATCCCTACAGTTGACGCTCGTCAGTCCGACAGTGTTCTTTCTTGTGCACAAGAAAACAAAGGGTGAAAGTTGTGGTTGGTTGAGCGGTGTAAATCGGGCAGGGCAAAAGGACTTGAGGAAGGATTACACGGAAGTGAGGGTCCGAAAGGAGCCCCCCACCTCCCCTGTTCATTTCCAGACTTTGTGACGTTTGCTTGGTTGGGCCATTTCTTGGCTTTTTTGAGAAAAGGGGCGAATTTTCCACGGCCTCCGCCATCCCCTTACAGCCGCCCCTTCGCCACACCATGTTCCATCTGACCGGGATAGGTCCCAAGTAAGATTTCACTTCAAATCTCAAAAAAGCCAAGTAGAAATCATTCTGTGGGAATTTACTGTGACTAAGAGAAACAGAAGTTCAACCCTTCTCAAGTGGTGGAGGGTCCGGGGGAGTCGCTAAGCCACAGGCACAGAAAGGCTCCCCTAGCTTAAGCGTGAGAGGTATAAGACCTTACACCCTGGTTACAGGGCAGTCATTTTGCCGGGCGTGTCAAAGTGACCTGTGGCTTAATTTGCATGGCAAAGGAGACCGAAACCCTCCTTACAGGGTGGTCCTTAAGCCAGGGGCCTTCCAATGGGCCAGAGCGAAAAGCGCTGTAAAGGAGAGACCTCCGTTCCCTCGGAAGTGGGTGGTCTCGTTGCCCAGCGAGTGCCAACGGCCCAAGAGGAGTTAGAAAGGGGAGACCTGCACCCTTCTGACAGGGAGAGGTCAACGGCCCGGGGCATTTTAAAGGCTAGGTCCTAAGGAGCTCAAACCCACAGAGACCTCAACCCGTTTTAAAGGGGGCTCGCTCCTCCTCAGCTATGGAAGGGACCCATAAAGCATTTTGGTTGGCAAGGAATGGACCTTGATCCTTGTTTACAGGGAGGTCCTTTTACCGGGCAGCTGAAGGGGGATTAAGCCTGTGAGGAGAAGTGTCGAACCCGATCCCTCGGTACAGGGGTGCGGTGTGTGCTGTGTGTGCGGTGTGTGCAGCCGTTGGCCGTGGCTTTTTCTTCCCTTTTCCTGCAGTTTCTTTGGTGCTTGTGTCGTCTTGTCCATTTTGTCCTTTGAGTTGCTAGAAAGAGAGAGGTGAAGCGGGTTAGCTGTGGCTCAGTAGAGAGCACGTGTACAAGGTAGATTCAGATGACATTGGCAAGGTACTCGGCCCTGCCGGAAATTACCCTAATTCCTACTTTTCGGCACCGATCTCTTTCAGAGCGCAGGAGAGCTTGCGGCAGAAGGCGGGTCCAGGTGGATGCAGAGGACGCGGGCATTGACTTGGCTGAGTGCGTGAGTGAGGAGGGCACGGGACAGCTAGTAGGGCAAACCCTGAACCCTCTCAAGAGGCTGGTTTCTAGAACTATCTTCCAAATGGCAGTGTTACCTTGTGAAAGGCAGGGAAAGACCCACACCCTAGTTAGAGGGAGCTCACTTTGGACCTTGGCGTGAAGAGGGCCGATGCAGAGAGGAGAAAAGGGAAAGCGACCTGAACCCTGATTACAGGGCAGTCACCCTTTCTTTAATATAATACACCTCCTTTACACAATGAGGGTGAGGGGAGTCCCCAATGTGAAAAGATCTGGAAATGAACAGGTAAGGGAGGGATCCTGCTGAGTGTCCCCTTTCCAATCAATCCTCCGTCCCTCAGCGACACCCTTCCCGACTTACCTCCTACCCCACCAAGAAAATGACAACTTTGTGCCCCCTACCTTTACCAGCAAAGACCCCTTTTACTTGTGACGCGGTCCTGTTAGTAGGGTTAGGTGCACCCACGTGCCGGCTCTGAATACCACCGCATCTACCTACAACATCTCAACATGAACACATTTCAGAAAGGACCGCCACCTCAATCTCTTCCAACGTAGCCCGAGGAATCTCCTCTCTTTATCACCAAAGAGACACAAGGCCAGGAATTCGGACACAACCAACGGAGCTGTCCGAATCCCTACAGCTAACGCTCGTCAGTCCGACAGTGTTCTTTCTTGTGCACAAGAAAACAAAGGGGAAAGTTGTGGTTGGTTGAGCGGTGTAAATCGGGCAGGGCAAAAGGACTTGAGGAAGGATTACACGGAAGTGAGGGTCCGAAAGGAGCCCCCCACCTCCCCTGTTCATTTCCAGACTTTGTGACGTTTGCTTGGTTGGGCCATTTCTTGGCTTTTTTGAGAAAAGGGGCGAATTTTCCACGGCCTCCGCCATCCCCTTACAGCCGCCCCTTCGCCACACCATGTTCCATCTGACCGGGATAGGTCCCAAATAAGATTTCACTTCAAATCTCAAAAAAGCCAAGTAGAAATCATTCTGTGGGAATTTACTGTGACTAAGAGAAACAGAAGTTCAACTCTTCTCAAGTGGTGGAGGGTCGGGGGGAGTCGCTAAGCCACAGGCACAGAAAGGCTCCCCTAGCTTAAGCGTGAGAGGTATAAGACCTTACACCCTGGTTACAGGGCAGTCATTTTGCCGGGCGTGTCAAAGTGACCTGTGGCTTAATTTGCATGGCAAAGGAGACCGAAACCCTCCTTACAGGGTGGTCCTTAAGCCAGGGGCCTTCCAATGGGCCAGAGCGAAAAGCGCTGTAAAGGAGAGACCTCCGTTCCCTCGGAAGTGGGTGGTCTCGTTGCCCAGCGAGTGCCAACGGCCCAAGAGGAGTTAGAAAGGGGAGACCTGCACCCTTCTGACAGGGAGAGGTCAACGGCCCGGGGCATTTTAAAGGCTAGGTCCTAAGGAGCTCAAACTCACAGAGACCTCAACCCGTTTTAAAGGGGGCTCGCCCCGCCTCAGCTATGGAAGGGACCCATAAAGCATTTTGGTTGGCAAGGAATGGACCGTGATCCTTGTTTACAGGGAGGTCCTTTTACCGGGCACCTGAAGGGGGATTAAGCCTGTGAGGAGAAGTGTCGAACCCGATCCCTCGGTACAGGGGTGCGGTGTGTGCTGTGTGTGCGGTGTGTGCAGCCGTTGGCCGTGGCTTTTTCTTCCCTTTTCCTGCAGTTTCTTTGGTGCTTGTGTCGTCTTGTCCATTTTGTCCTTTGAGTTGCTAGAAAGAGAGAGGTGAAGCGGGTTAGCTGTGGCTCAGTAGAAAGCACGTGTACAAGGTAGATTCAGATGACATTGGCAAGGTACTCGGCCCTGCCGGAAATTACCCTAATTCCTACTTTTCGGCACCGATCTCTTTCAGAGCGCAGGAGAGCTTGCGGCAGAAGGCGGGTCCAGGTGGATGCAGAGGACGCGGGCTTTGTCTTGGCTGAGTGCGTGAGTGAGGAGGGCACGGGACAGCTAGTAGGGCAAACCCTGAACCCTCTCAAGAGGCTGGTTTCTAGAACTATCTTCCAAATGGCAGTGTTACCTTG
Organism: Chrysemys picta bellii; assembly: GCF_011386835.1. Classification (NCBI taxonomy): domain Eukaryota; kingdom Metazoa; phylum Chordata; order Testudines; family Emydidae; genus Chrysemys; species Chrysemys picta. The sequence continues at coordinate 3,065 of NW_027055255.1, read as the reverse complement.
TGAAAGGCAGGGAAAGACCCACACCCTAGTTAGAGGGAGCTCACTTTGGACCTTGGCGTGAAGAGGGCCGATGCAGAGAGGAGAAAAGGGAAAGCGACCTGAACCCTGATTACAGGGCAGTCACCCTTTCTTTAATATAATACACCTCCTTTACACAATGAGGGTGAGGGGAGTCCCCAATGTGAAAAGATCTGGAAATGAACAGGTAAGGGAGGGATCCTGCTGCGTGTCCCCTTTCCAATCAATCCTCCGTCCCTCAGCGACACCCTTCCCGACTTACCTCCTACCCCACCAAGAAAATGACAACTTTGTGCCCCCTACCTTTACCAGAAAAGACCCCTTTTACTTGTGACGCGGTCCTGTTAGTAGGGTTAGGTGCACCCACGTGCCGGCTCTGAATACCACCGCATCTACCTACAACATCTCAACATGAACACATTTCAGAAAGGACCGCCACCTCAATCTCTTCCAACGTAGCCCGAGGAATCTCCTCTCTTTATCACCAAAGAGACACAAGGCCAGGAATTCGGACACAACCAACGGAGCTGTCCGAATCCCTACAGCTAACGCTCGTCAGTCCGACAGTGTTCTTTCTTGTGCACAAGAAAACAAAGGGGAAAGTTGTGGTTGGTTGAGCGGTGTAAATCGGGCAGGGCAAAAGGACTTGAGGAAGGATTACACGGAAGTGAGGGTCCGAAAGGAGCCCCCCACCTCCCCTGTTCATTTCCAGACTTTGTGACGTTTGCTTGGTTGGGCCATTTCTTGGCTTTTTTGAGAAAAGGGGCGAATTTTCCACGGCCTCCGCCATCCCCTTACAGCCGCCCCTTCGCCACACCATGTTCCATCTGACCGGGATAGGTCCCAAATAAGATTTTACTTCAAATCTCAAAAAAGCCAAGTAGAAATCATTCTGTGGGAATTTACTGTGACTAAGAGAAACAGAAGTTCAACTCTTCTCAAGTGGTGGAGGGTCGGGGGGAGTCGCTAAGCCACAGGCACAGAAAGGCTCCCCTAGCTTAAGCGTGAGAGGTATAAGACCTTACACCCTGGTTACAGGGCAGTCATTTTGCCGGGCGTGTCAAAGTGACCTGTGGCTTAATTTGCATGGCAAAGGAGACCGAAACCCTCCTTACAGGGTGGTCCTTAAGCCAGGGGCCTTCCAATGGGCCAGAGCGAAAAGCGCTGTAAAGGAGAGACCTCCGTTCCCTCGGAAGTGGGTGGTCTCGTTGCCCAGCGAGTGCCAACGGCCCAAGAGGAGTTAGAAAGGGGAGACCTGCACCCTTCTGACAGGGAGAGGTCAACGGCCCGGGGCATTTTAAAGGCTAGGTCCTAAGGAGCTCAAACTCACAGAGACCTCAACCCGTTTTAAAGGGGGCTCGCTCCTCCTCAGCTATGGAAGGGACCCATAAAGCATTTTGGTTGGCAAGGAATGGACCGTGATCCTTGTTTACAGGGAGGTCCTTTTACCGGGCAGCTGAAGGGGGATTAAGCCTGTGAGGAGAAGTGTCGAACCCGATCCCTCGGTACAGGGGTGCGGTGTGTGCGGTGTGTGCAGCCGTTGGCCGTGGCTTTTTCTTCCCTTTTCCTGCAGTTTCTTTGGTGCTTGTGTCGTCTTGTCCATTTTGTCCTTTGAGTTGCTAGAAAGAGAGAGGTGAAGCGGGTTAGCTGTGGCTCAGTAGAGAGCACGTGTACAAGGTAGATTCAGATGACATTGGCAAGGTACTCGGCCCTGCCGGATATTACCCTAATTCCTACTTTTCGGCACCGATCTCTTTCAGAGCGCAGGAGAGCTTGCGGCAGAAGGCGGGTCCAGGTGGATGCAGAGGACGCAGGCTTTGACTTGGCTGAGTGCGTGAGTGAGGAGGGCACGGGACAGCTAGTAGGGCAAACCCTGAACCCTCTCAAGAGGCTGTTTTCTAGAACTATCTTCCAAATGGCAGTGTTACCTTGTGAAAGGCAGGGAAAGACCCACACCCTAGTTAGAGGGAGCTCACTTTGGACCTTGGCGTGAAGAGGGCCGATGCAGAGAGGAGAAAAGGGAAAGCGACCTGAACCCTGATTACAGGGCAGTCACCCTTTCTTTAATATAATACACCTCCTTTACACAATGAGGGTGAGGGGAGTCCTGAATGTGGAAAGATCTGGAAATGAACAGGTAAGGGAGGGATCCTGCTGAGTGTCCCCTTTCCAATCAATCCTCCGTCCCTCAGCGACACCCTTCCCGACTTACCTCCTACCCCACCAAGAAAATGACAACTTTGTGCTCCCTACCTTTACCAGAAAACACCCCTTTTACTTGTGACGCGGTCCTGTTAGTAGGGTTAGGTGCACCCACGTGCCGGCTCTGAATACCACCGCATCTACCTACAACATCTCAACATGAACACATTTCAGAAAGGACCGCCACCTCAATCTCTTCCAACGTAGCCCGAGGAATCTCCTCTCTTTATCACCAAAGAGACACAAGGCCAGGAATTCGGACACAACCAACGGAGCTGTCCGAATTCCTACAGCTGACGCTCGTCAGTCCGACAGTGTTCTTTCTTGTGCACAAGAAAACAAAGGGGAAAGTTGTGGTTGGTTGAGCGGTGTAAATCGGGCAGGGCAAAAGGACTTGAGGAAGGATTACACGGAAGTGAGGGTCCGAAAGGAGCCCCCCACCTCTCCTGTTCATTTCCAGACTTTGTGACATTTGCTTGGTTGGGCCATTTCTTGGCTTTTTTGAGAAAAGGGGCGAATTTTCCACGGCCTCCGCCATCCCCTTACAGCCGCCCCTTCGCCACACCATGTTCCATCTGACCGGGATAGGTCCCAAGTAAGATTTCACTTCAAATCTCTAAAAAGCCAAGTAGAAATCATTCTGTGGGAATTTACTGTGACTAAGAGAAACAGAAGTTCAACCCTTCTAGAGTGGTGGAGGGTCGGGGGGAGTCGCTAAGCCACAGGCACAGAAAGGCTCCCCTAGCTTAAGCGTGAGAGGTATAAGACCTTACACCCTGGTTACAGGGCAGTCATTTTGCCGGGCGTGTCAAAGTGACCTGTGGCTTAATTTGCATGGCAAAGGA
>NW_027055254.1:0-8028 GCF_011386835.1 Chrysemys picta bellii | reverse complement strand
CCCCCGCCCTTACCTGCTTCAGGCTTCCCGCAAATTAAATGTTTGCGGGAAGCAGGGGAGGGGGCGGAGACTTTGGGAGGGGGCGGAGTTGGGGCGGGGGCGGGGCTGGGGGCGGGGCCGGGGCCCCGTGGAGTGTCCTCCATTTGGAGGCACAAAATATGGTAACCCTACCTTAGGGGAAACGGCCCCCATGTCTCTCCCCCCATTCTCCTGGCCTCCAAGGGCCACCCTGCCTCCCCACAGTGTATTAAAGAGATGCTGGGGCTCAGCCCCACCACCAGTTGAGTGCTGGCTGGGGGGTGCCCCACTGTGAAGGCAGCACTCCTAGCAGCAGAAGTAAGAGTGGCAATACACCATATACTGTGCCACTGCCTTCCAGCCACCCAGCCCTGAAGGCAAAATAAAAAATAAAATAAAAGTACAGAGAACCATTAAGTTACAAGAAATTTGTCACAATATGCGAGGTGAGCCCCCCCCCCAATACACTCCCAACTGCTATACTGAACAGATCTGTCTGTACATCATAAAAGAGCTAGAGCTTGTCTCATATCTGCTCGGTCTGGCTGGTTTAATACAATGCCATGAGAAAGGATCATTTATAGATCGGCTTTCCTTCGTGCTAGTTTGTTATTGCCAAATTAATATTTTCAAACAAACCGGATAAAGACTTAGTGTACCGGTTTTGTAATTTTTTTTTTAAAGTAGGGTTTAAGTAATCTCTTTCACACATTACAGTAAAATAGGATGGACACTGCATCATCTAGTACAGGAATTTCCATAATGCATAGCTATGGAAATAGAGGCTCAAGAGATTAAGGCTTAAAAAACATTTGCAATAGCCAGTCAACTAGAATACAGACCACACAGCACTTGCTTCGCCAGGATTCTGTTGTTAGAATTGCATAATTTAGCAACCAGGGTTGGATTTAGGGCCAGGCGACTGGGATGCCAGGCTCGGGGTGCTATTTTTGTTGCCACAAAAGGGAAAATAGAATGTTTGAAGTAAAATGTTTCAGGTATTCCATGTATGGATTCATTTTTCATTAGCCTAGAATTTTCTGGACCTTTGTAGAATCTCATGAAAACTTGCAGACTTTCTGAGAACTACATTTTCCTTGAACCTCCTAGAATGTTGTCAGCTATGCCATCGCAGGTATATAAGGGGTGAGATGTCACCAGTCAGTGAGAAAGAAGAACGAAGTGAAGTGAGCCCAGCTGCGATATTGTGAACCTTGTTTGATTGTGTAATTGTGAAAGTGTACTTGTGCTCTAAGACTTGAAGACTGTAAGTATCAACTAATAAAGGACATATTTAATGAGATGCCAGAGATATCTATCGAACCTCTATTTATGCAACAATATGAAAGAAATACTGTTTTTGTATTACCTTAGTAAGCTTCCAGCAGACAGGAAAACACTCTTGAACAATAGTATGGACCTTCACGGGACGCTGACACATGGGGAATGTTTGGACACCAATGATAAAAGGGGGAGGGATAGCTCAGTGGTTTGAGCATTGGCCTGCTAAACCCAGGGTTGTGAGTTCAATCCTTGAGGGGGCCACTTAGGGATTTGAGGCAAAATCAGTACTTGGTCCTGCTAGTGAAGGCAGGGGGCTGGACTCGATGACCTTTCAAGGTCCCTTCCAGTTCTAGGAGATGGGATATCTCCATTAATTATAAAGACCTCAATGTCAAACTGGACAACATCCGTCACATTTTGCAACACAGGAAGCATTCTCCACTCCAAGATCTCCAATTAATTCATGATGCAGAGCTGAAGGACGCTTTTCCAGTGTGTGGATAACTTTGACCGTTCTGCTCACATTGCCGGTCACAGTCGCAAGTGGCGAGTGCAGTTTTTCGGAGCTCAGGCTCATCAAAACATATCTTCGATCGACATGGCCAACGAGAGATGACATCACTTGCTGTTTTATCGCTTGAAAATGCCATTGGCCAGTCTTTGGATCTCTCTGATGCTGTGCTTCAGTTTGCGAGGGCAAAGGCAAGAAAAGCGACTTTTTGAACTAAAGGACGAGCATTAACATTCTAAGGCTGCACCTACTGTAACACTGTTTAATACTGGTCCACCCAATGTTGGTGCACAGTTCAATTTCTTCATGTTAGTACATTTCAGTTATTCTTAAAATTAAAAAGTTTCTATAAGCTCAGAGAAAATGATTTTTTATTTGCTTATATATGGCATGAATAAATACAGATTAATGGATCCTAACATGCAAATTTATTGTCTTATATGACAGGAATAAATCATGCATCTAAATTGTTCATCAAAGTTGTGAAATGGGCTACAAATGTAATAAAAATAAGGTATTCAAAAGTTTTAAGAAATGGAGGGGGCGGTGCTGAAAACAGTTCTCACGTGGCTTGCCATTTGGTCTAGGGCTGGCCCTGTTAGCAACTTCTATGTTCACTAAAAATAAAAAGCAATAATATATAAACAAGTGCAAAACTGTGGCATAAAGGTTATATGTGACAGGTTGGATCACAGAAGCCCCCTGGGGGCTGCCAACTGATGTGCCAAGACTACTTCTGCCCCTGCTTTCTTGGCCTCGCAGCTTGGGACTTCAGTGCCCTGCCCGGTTTGAGCCAGACCCGCTAGCCTGCTGCAACCCAGACCCAGGTCTGAACCACGTCCCCTAACAGCTGCGGGCTTAAACTGAAAGCAGCTTAATAAGTGTTCCTGTCTTTAACACTCAAATGCACAATTCCCAGTGGGGTCCAAACCCCAAATAAATCCGTTTTACCCTGTATAAAGCGTATCACAGCTGTTTGCCCCTCCCCCCCAGGTATTAATACATACTCTGGGTTAATTAATAAGTAAAAAGTGATTTTATTAAATACAGAAAGTAGGATTTAAGTGGTTCCAAGTAATAGCAGACAGAACAAAGTACATTGCCAAGCAAAATAAAATAGAACACGCAAGTCTATGTCTAATACAGTAAGAAAACTGAATGCAGATAAAAACCTCACCGTCAGAGGAATTCCAGTAAGCTTCCTTTTATAGACTAGTCTCCTTCTAGTCTTGGTCCAGCAATCACTCACACCACCTGTAATTACTGTCCTTTGTTACAGTTTCTTTCAGGTATCCTTGGGGGGGGGGGTAGGAGGAGGAAGAGGCTATCTCTTTAGCGAGCTGAAGATAAAATGGAGGGGTCTTCCAGGGGTTTAAATAGATTTTCTTGTTGGTGGAGACTCCCTCCTCTCTCCTTTGCAAAGTTCAGTTCCAAGATGGAGTTTTGGAGTCACATGGGCAAGTCACATGTCCATGAATGACTCAGAACTTACAGGTAGCAGCCATGGTTCACATGCTGCCTTGAACGTCCTCAAGTAGACTTCTTATGTGGAGTGGAGCCTTCCAAGAGCCATTGTCCGTTAAGTGCTTCTTGATTTGGCACTTAACTTGCACATTCCTTTCTCAAGAAGCTGACCAAATGCTTTACTAAGGCTACTTAGAAATCAAGCAAGTAAACAGCCAATATTCATAACTTTGAACACAAAAATGATGTATGCATGCAAATAGGAGGAATGGATTCAGTAGATCATAACCTTTACATAGATATGGCATATGTAGCATAAAACATATTCCAGTTATGTCATATATACATTCATAAGCATATTTCCATAAAGCCTTATGGGGTGCACAGTCACAGTATACATTTTGGAGTTGGACATACATTATCTGCTATTAAACAGTCTTTACAAAAACTAATAATTTGTTTAGGCTAATCAATATTGCAAAAGTTGATTCCAGTACTTATGCTGAAGAAATTATCTCTGTTAGGAATTAATTTGTAGGGAAATTCCTCCTGTGCAAACCCCATACATTCTAGCTTTAACAACATTACACTTCTGCAATGTCTGTCTCAGAATCAGCAAGAAAATATGCTCTCTCTTTCACAACATATGCTATATATAGCCAACAGGAGTCTGCCATATGTGATTTTACTTCAGGATACAAAGACTGTACAGTAAAACATGGAATAATTCTTTATTCCTCATGACAGCAGCAAAACATTAAAATGTTTGCAAACAAATCAACACAAATATAGTGCTGCTCCAAAACTTTGAATTGCTAAGCTACAGCAGGACCTGGGGACAGATCCTTCAACCTTCATGAGTTCAATAGGATTAAGTGTCTGATTAAGTACTCCTTGGTGAGAAAAGTTTTCAGGATCAAACCTTTGGCTCCTGCTGATAGGTTTCTGCATGCTCCCAAGAATAAAGTAAAGGAAGGGGAGAACCCAGGCAGATGGAGGGGGAGAGAGACCCATATTAAGATAGTGTAGAGAAGCTGAGAGATGGTAGGCACTGTTGAGCATGATTTCAGGCATCTAATCTGAGATGTATGTGAAATTATTTGTAAAATATACAAGAAGAATAATGAATAAGCCCTGCTGCACCTCTTCTCCACAACCCCTCCTGCTGTTACCCCAAAATTCAGCCATAAGGCATCCCACAATGGCCTTCCTACCCTAATAACCTAGTTGTACACAGTTTTGTTCATTTTGGTATGTAACAGGAGGTGGCCTGCCCTAGAGGAATTGCCTGACTTATACCAGGGAGTTTGTCTCTGACCTGCAGAGGACTCCCTAGAACAGACTAGCTTTGTTAACCCTTAGGAGAACACGGATACAGCCTTCCATTCAAAAGGATTAACACACAGGCAGTAATTTCTTTGAAAACAAAATAACTTATTTAACACAAAATATTCCCTAATACAATAAATATAAAATATATATTAAATATATAAATATTCCCTAATACTAAAAGAATAAACCATAAACCTTTTAACATAACAAGCATATATTAGAATACAAACAAATTCTAATAGCCTATATGCATATCCAAATACCCAATATTATGCTACTATACAATTAAACACAGTTTTAAGTTATTACACTCTGTATGCAATGGCCAGTCACATGCAGAATGCTGACAGCAGTGCTTTCAAACATAATAAACAATGAACACACACATACACAAACATCCAGCTTTATGAATTCTCATACAAATACACGCTTCAATTACAGTCTTCTACTAAAATCATCATGCTTACTTTCTCTGATGTCTTCTTTTCCTTTGCTCTGTCTAGGTCTTTCTGTTCGGTCTCCTGCAGCTGGTATCAGCTTTGCTTCTTCAAGTGTTTTAGTTGTTTTAGATATTCTTCTTAATCTTCTCCTCCAACGACTCCTCTACTGTTCTTCTCATTCACTCCAGAGCCTTCCACTTGTGTGACACAGACTGACTGAAGCCTGTCAGCTCTGCCTTATATACAGTTAACCCACCAATCAGCTTCAAGCCTTTTATAATCTGGATCTGACTGAAAACCTGCGCCTTTAGAGCCAGACCTATTTGAAGACCTGTGTTCCACCTGACTGACCCCCTCCCTTCAGGTGTTGAAGTGACCTTTATTTCACCCCAGTCTACCTGTTTGCCATTGGTCAAACCATTCTAAGGCCTCCATTTTGGTTTTCACAGCTCTGATTCCTTGCAGCCGTCATTTTATTTTCCCTAACTGTGACCGCGTAAAACTATCTTTATTAACTATTAAAATCTTTATAATTACCAAACATATTACATATTTATATGCACCTTATCATGATGTTTCACTGTCACCACTCCAATTTCACTAATTTACATAAGCCCAAATCTCCATCTCTCCCTGCTTCAGCTAATGGTGACAGCTCAGCACCATTGATATTGGACAGCACCTAGTGCTGAACAGCGTTTTCAGCACAGAGAGTGCAGCTGAAAAATGCTCTGAATCACTGCGTCCCTTCTCCCAAACCCTTCCTGGTGCCTCTTCTCCACCAATCCCTTCTGCACCCCATTCTGCGCCCACGTGGGGAAACTGAACTGGACACTCTGAGCACCCGACCTGGCGTTGCTGCTCAGCTCCCCTCGAACATTCATTCGTGCCCCTTGAGGGGGCTGGGAGGGGAGGAGCCAGCTGCAATGCCAGGCGCTCCCGTACATCCAGGTCAGTTTCTCCAGGTGGGCTGCATAAGGGGAGAGCAGGAGGGCAGCACAGCCCAGGTGGGGAAAGTGACTGGACACCCAGAGCACCTGGTTCTTTGTGTTTTTAACTCTCACCTCCCCCTCAAACATTCCTCCATGGGCAGGAAGCAGGGAGAAAACTGGGTGTCCCCCCATGTTGTTGGGATAATTAAAAGTAAGAAATACAAAATGGAGTTTGTGACATGTGACTTTAGGATTCAATCCTTGTTTACCTCAACTCGCCCCAACTGGTTAGAACTGGATTTTCCCACCTTTGGGCTCCGGACATTCCATCTGTTTTCCCGCCCAAATCCCCGAAGGTTCTATTACCTCAGATTTACCTCAGACTTGTTTGGCATGGCCATTTGGAATAGTTCACTTTCCCCCGCCTTGACATCTAAAAGGACTGACTCCTGTGCGAATGAGGCTTTTCTCCATCTGAGCGGCGGCCTGTGCGCGGTGCGGGTCTCATCGTGGTTCCGACCAGATCGACGAGAGTAACGTCTGTCCCGAAGGCATCGGAGAAGATCCTAACACGTATCCTGTCCTGCAGTTCCATCTCCAGAGGGCTTCTCTTCCACGGAGATCACTATTCATCCGCTGGACTCCTCAGAGTTCCTCCTTGACGGCTTCCCACTAGCCTGAGAGTAGAGGTCCTGAGCACCACCACCGCACACAGCCCAGCACCTAGACGGAGTAGGAAGGCATCTATTTTGTTATAGGGTATTTGGCCAAGGGAGGGATTTATCTGGGTCCGGGCTTCATGCCCCACTGAAGTCACTGTCACTATTGTTATTGTCATTGGTTCTAGTGCTGTTTGCATTTGTGGTTTTCTTCCCCTTCCCTGTTGTATTTTTATCCCTAATAGATATTTCTTTGTTTTTACCTTACTTACCTGTTTCCTCTTCATTTTATACCACACCACACTGGGGTATTGGTCCACTGGGTGATCAGATACCAGAGTGGGTCGTATCTGCACTTCTGAGTAAAAGGGGTATCCATTTTCTTTCCCTCTACCACACCTGATTTATTTTAAGGGTTACCTTTTTCCTGCGAGTTTAGGGGGGAATGTCCCCATGTCCCCCAACTCTACCTATACGCAGTACTCACTGCTGTCACTCACTGTGCCAGCCCCTCCCCACCTGCCAGCAGTGCACACCTCTGTGCTGCACATGGCGCTGCCCCCCCCAACCAGGTTCCCTGGGCAGTTGCCCACGTTGCCCACCCCTAAGGCCGGCCCTGCTATGGGGCAGTAATGGCATCCTTCTCAGACATTCACATGTCTGTCACGGATACTGCACAGGGACCCAAGTCCCTAGAGATACAATCCTGCATTAACTCACCCTCCCAGGGATTCTCTTTATGCCTTGTAGCAGTGAGCCCATGCACCACACAAACCTCAGCCATTAGCAAGACTCCAACCCGGCCCCTCAGTACCAGCCTCCCTCCAGAGCTGAAGGAGGAACTCCACAAGCTGGGAATAAGTAGCAGACTCTTGTCCTGGATCCAGGATGCAGCTGCTGCAGGGAGCTCCTGAGCTGAGCTCATGCAATTCCCTGACTAAGTGCCCTCACCTGCCCCACCCTGGCTGTGTTCACGTAGGCCAGGAGCCGGCTCTCCTGGGGCCCGTCCTGACTTCATAGCTCTCTGGCCTCTTGGATGCTCAGCCCTGGGGGACAGAGAGACATGGATCTGATTTCTCATTCCAGTTTTGGTGCCTGTTTCCTTCCATTCCCATTGGTGGCTGCGCAGTGATCGGGTCCTTTGCTGCATCCATGGCCCAATGGAAGAACAAGGCTCCTTCCAGGGATGGAGTATCCAGGGGGTCTAGTCTGTCCATCACAGGAATCATGTGGCCCCTAGAGTCTTTAGGCTCTGGGATTGGCTCCCTATAATGATGGGGCCAAATGCTGAGCCCTCCTGCTCCCACTGGGATCAGGCTCTGGCCCTCGGTACCCAACTGGCACCACCCCCAGCCTGGCATCCCTACCCTGTGGTCCATGCTACTGTC
>NW_027055253.1:0-8030 GCF_011386835.1 Chrysemys picta bellii | reverse complement strand
GGGCGGGGGAGGGGTGTCTATGTTAATCCCGGCTGAAATAAATGGCCATGCCCTTGCTAGGGCAGCGCTTACAGCGCACCCCTCAGGGACCCGGCTCCATTTTGAACTCTTTTTGGCCAGGACTGTGGCCCCTGGCGACTCTGCCCACTTTAAGCCTGGCCTGAGCTGGGCCCACAGAACAGCTGCAGTGTCAGCAGCGTGTCCCCCTCTGGGCTGCTGGGCTGCAGTGCAGGGGGCAGCATGCCTGGCGTGGGGCACACAGCAGCTCTGTGCCCTGGGCCCCTCTCACCGGGCGCTCATCTGAGGGGGGTAGAGCCCTGCCGGAGGCTGCCCAGCTGCTGTCTCTGTGTGGGTGAGCGGGCACTGCCCTCCGGCTGGTGGTAGTGACTGTGGACGGGGGAGCTGGGACAGAGGGGGTTGCTCCGAGCAGCACTCCCCTTGCAGCGGTGCAGCGGGGGAGAGAGGCGGCAGCTCCTTCCCCACCACAGGGAGCGCTCCAGCTGGCCCTGACCCGCCCGGGACCCGGGAGCCAGGCCATCGGAGCCGCAATCTTTGAATGGTTTTTACCCTGCAGCTGGGTCCCAGCTGTGTGCTAATCGGGCCGGCTGCAGAGACGGAGACAGTGGCTGGGCCAGGGGAGAGGTGAATGGTGGGCTTCACCCCGTCTCCAGAGACTTGGCCCCCCCCCCCCATGCTGAGCCCCTTTGAACAGCCAGCCATGTCCTGCGGTGCCTACCTGGGAGCTGAGCTCTTCTGAAAATCTGGCCCAGTAGTTGAGCCCTCTGAAAACTCTGGCCTTAGCGTCTAAGGGTAACATTTTCAAGAGTGGCTAAGTCACTTAAGTGCCTAAATCCCAGTGACTTCTAGTGGGATTTAGGCACTTGTGAAACTCTCTCCTGGTCTCATGTCCAGTGGTTTCTGTCCCCTGCAGGGTTCCAGTCCAGCTCTCTCCTGCTTCTGTCTGCGCTGTCCATGATGGCACTCCTTTGCGTAGCCCCCGTGCAGGGCAACGGGGCCTGGCCCACAAGAAGGTCGAGAGGGGTGAGTAGAGAACCCGTCGGAGAGCTACTATCATCTGCCATATCCGAGATCAGGGCATCGTGGGCCTGATTCTGCTCCTCTCCCCCATGCCGGGGTCACCCCTAGATCCACTTATCCACTGAATGCACCTTCCAGCCCCCCCGCCAGCGCTGGGCCCAAAGAAACGCTGAGTTCTCCGAAGGGATCGCAAGGCCGGCCTGCGCTAGTGAGCCCACTACTCCCATTCGCAGGCCTCCAGCGCCTGGGAATGAGCCAGCCGGGGTGGGGGAGGTGCTGCTCGACTGGCTGTTTGCTTTACACAGCTTCGTTATCCCTTTCTCCAGTAACGGCTGCCAAGCTTCCGGCAGTGACTGAAGAGCGCTGGTGCCAACCGCAGGGCAGCGTGTGGGAACCAGGCACCCCCCCAAATTGGCTGGGAGTTCTACCCTTCCATCTCACCAACTCCTATATAGGGCTAGCCCCGGCTAACAGCTGGGGATCTCTCGCTCATGCCTAGAAGCCTTGCCCCCAGAGTCCAGGCAGCAGGGAGAGCCAGTTCCTCCTTGTCAGGGGTTTTCATTCCCTTCTCCCCACACCTCCAGCGGCTCTGGGAGCTGCTCAGGGGCTTGCCCAGGCAGGCCAGGGGCCGAACCAGCTCCAGAGGTGGCCCTGAGCCCCTGGCCCCGCAGAGCTCAGCAGCTCCTCCCCCTCGGCTCAGCTATGGGGGTGGGGCACACAGGGGGATTGTCTGGGGGGTAGGGGAGCTGGGGGGCTCAGGCTCGAGAGAGGACCCTGGGGAGGGGAGGGGCAGTATAACCACAGTGCTCTCATTCTACCAGGATAGTTCGGAACAATTTCCGCCCCAAAGACAAGCCCCTCGATAGGATGTCTGGAATTTTCAAAGGCACCACAGGGAGTTGGGTGCCTAAATCCCACTGAATTCCAATCACAGTCGGGTGTCAAACTCCCTTAGGCTCTTTGAAAACTCCCATTTAAATTGTCACTGATGGGTTTCATAATTGACATTCGCTGAGATGGATCTGGCAGCGTCTCCCCCACCCTCCCCAAACGATTTCTTCAGCAGTACGGACTCAGGAAGGATACAGAGCCTTGGTTTACACTTGATTCATCTCTTCAAGGTTTCTTCAAAACCAGCAGAGCAAGAAACTATTCTTATTTTATTTTATTGGTAAAATGAAAGTGTAAGATCTGGAGCCGGATTCTGTGGCCAGGAATGGCCGGGGCGGATTCTGTGGCTGTAGTATTGTGAAATACACAGGACCTGCCTCTAAAAACCCAGCCTCTAGTTACCCCAGGCTGATTTGATTGAGCTAGCTAGCGCGCGCTCTCTCTCTCTCCCTCCCCTCCCCCCCGCCCCCTTAACCTGATGTTCGTGGCATTTCAGGGTTCCCCAAAGACTGCAGCAACATCCCCAGGGACAGCCCCAGCGGGCTCCATGTCATCCAGCCGGCAGGCTCTCCCCCTCGAGTGGTGTGGTGTGACATGGACACCGAAGGCAAAGGCTGGACCGTTGTCCAGAGAAATTCTTACAACACAGAGATCACCTGGAAGGAGTCCTGGATCACCTACAAGTACGGCTTTGGGAACGTGCAGCAGGATTACTGGCTGGGCAACGAGTACCTGTCCCTGCTCACGCGGCAGACCATCTACAAGGTCCGCTTTGTGGTGGAGGACAAATCCAACAACACCCGCTACGCAGAGTACGACATCTTCAGTGTCGAGGATGAGCCCAGCGGGTACCCGCTGAGGCTGGGCAGGTACTCTGGGGACGGCGAGGACTATCTCACCACCTACCACTCCGGCCTGGGGGGCATACACGACAACATGAAGTTCAGCACAAGTGACAAGGATCAGGACCAGGCCAGTGGGAATTGCGCAAGTAGCTATGGAGGCTGGTGGTATGACAAGTGTCAGAACGTCCTGCTCAATGGGAAAGGCTACATCTACTGGGCAGGGTTCTGTAAGAGTGGGGAGTGCAAGTCTTCCCTCATCCTGGTTAAGCCAACAGACATGTGCTGGGTCCGGCAGGAGGAGCCCATCCTCCTTGGGAGCCAGCGCCGCTGAGAAGGGGAGACAATATTAGATCAGACACGGCGCGCCATCCCCCACATAACCAGTGCAGTCCCTGCAATGCCTCCACTCTGCTCACTCCCTTCCTGTTGGCTTCTGCACAGTAAATCCCCTGGAATAAACGCTGAGAGCTGACCCCGCCGGTGCGTTCGAATGACACGAAGCGTGTGATTGGTGTGTATAACTGGACCCCCACTTCCACTCTGCCTCGCTGGAAGCCATGTCACTCACTACGACTTTAGACCCATATTAACCTCTGCTTCTCCCAGCCCTGCCACTGCCCCTCGGCATTAGTGATCAATGAATCATGACACTGGATTTCTAGCAACTGTCATTGAGCATTTAAATGGGGGATGACTCAAAGCCAGGACTTTACATCTGAATCCTGCATGTATTAGCAGTGGTGAGTTTGGGTTGAAAAACCTGCCCTCTGTGTTTTTAATAAATATGGTTATTACATGAGAAAACATTGCAACAGTAATTAGTTGCTGATGAACCACTGAGATTAGATAGACGTGCAACGAAACCACACAATAAAGATATTGGTGTCCCTCTTCAACCCAAGGGGCTAGTCAAAGTTTGGGGCCCTGGGGATGTTCCAGTGGGGAGCAGAAATTGGCAGTGGAGTCTGGTAATTTTTTGATGTCTTGTTTATTGACAAGGAACATACAGAGTCCTGCTTCTCCAAACACAGCAGGAACCAACAGCAGGGATTAGCCTCCCTGCTCTCAGCTCCAAGCCTCTTTAGCCAGCACCTGGCCCAAAAGCTCTCTATGCTCCTCCCACGATCACACCATGCTCACAGGCTCTGCTCGGCTTTCCTGCTCTGCCTCCGTGTCCTGGCTGCACTGCCCGGCTTGTCTCTGTCACACACGCACCAGCTCAGAACGATACTCGGTGGCATCCTCTGCCCACCTGGGGCTAGTTTCTGGGCACAGCTCTCCTGTGTACAGTACTATAAAATCCCTCCTGGCCAGAGACTCCAAAATCCTTTTACCTGTAAAGGGTTAAGAAGCTCGGATAACCTGGCTGACACCTGACCCAAAGGACCAATAAGGGGACAAGATACTTTCAAATCTTGGTGGGGGGAAGGCTTTTGTTTGTGCTCTTTGTTTGGGAAGTCATTCGCTCTTGGGACTGAGAGGGACCAGACATCAATCCAGGTTCTCCACATCTTTCTGAACAAGTCTCTCAGATTTCAAACTTGTAAGTAAACAGCCAGGCAAGGCGTGTTAGTTTTTACTTTGTTTTCTCAACATGTAAATGTACCTTTTACTAGAGTGTTTACCTCTGTTTGCTGTACTTTGAATCCGATTTCTAACGCAGCGTTTTGCTCTGGCCTATTGCTCTTTAAGTTTGATTACCCTGTGAAGTTATTTTCCATCCTGATTTTACAGAGATGTTTTTTACCTTTTTTCTTTAATTAAAAGCCTTCTTTTTAAGAACCTGATTGATTTCTCCTTGTTTTAAGATCCAAGAGGTTTGGAACTTGATCCACCAGGAGTTGGTGGGAGGAAGGAGGGGGATGGTTAATTCTCCTTGTTTTTAGATCCAAGGGGGTTGGATCTGTATTCACCAGGGAATTGGTGAAAGGTTTCTCAAGGCTTCCCAGGGAAGGGAATCCACTTGGGAATGGTGGCAGTGGACCAGATCTAAGCTGGTAGTTAAGCTTAGCAGTTTTCATGCAGGCCCCCACATTTGTACCCTAAAGTTCAGAGTGGGGAAGCAGCCTTGACAAGAGTCTAGTGACTCTCTCACCCTGGGCTCTCCCCAGTATAGACTCTTGTTCACACTAGTCAAATGATGTTCAAATGCTGAGAAGGAGCAGGGAAGAGGCACAGAAATGACTTGTGGCCTGGCCAGCACACCTTCGTGCAGGCAACCCGAGGGGCTGCAGCTAGTCAGCTTGACGAAGCAGTTCCGAGGTCTGTCATTAAGGTCTATAGTCACCCAGCAGGAGGAGGTAGCTGCATTTCAGGTTTTTGCTCTAGCAGACAAAGGTGTAAGGAGAGCTGGCAAAGCTGATGTTAGAAACATTGACACTGGAAATCCATGTAAGTGTAGAAGAGTGACGGAACCAATCGTGCGGGGACGTGGGAATTCACTCTCACCTGGCCTCTGGGGATGGAGGCAGCACGTGGCTGGCACTTCTCGCTCCTGCCGAACGAGGGGCAGGTGCTGCTACCGACTGCTCCCCCTAACCCCCGCCCTGCTGCGCTCTGGGGATGCTGCCCTGCTGTGGAGCTCTCAGAAGTCTTGAACTGGAATTTGTTTGGAGAGAAACTGCTAAGGAGCCTTATCAGCCCCGAGCAGAGAGTACCTGGGAGCCTGCCTGGGTCGGGCGGGTCTGGTACAGCCTCCCCCCAGATAAGGCTCTTCCCTGGACTTGCCACCCATTGGAATCTGGAACGATTCCCTCCGAGGTAACACCCGGGGCAGCCAGGGCAGGGCAGGGTACGGCCTGCTCCCCGGGAGCATTAGGGCTTTCAGGAGTCAGAGGTGTCAGCGGAGCAGGTTGTACGTTAAAGCAGCGAAGGCAGTTGGGGGGCAGAGGAATTGGGTGCTTTGCCATTGCACTTGATCAGCTCAATTTGAAAATTCTTTCAAAGGAAATCCAGATGTATACATCTGACTGGGGTACATGTACACACATACACACGCACACTCACATGTGCACACACTCATGTGCACATACACGTACACACATGTACACATACATATATATACAGACGTGCACATACACGCACACACGTGTGTCCCTATAGCGCCCCAGGATGCGACTGACGGGGTGGCTGGCTATTATGGAGGCAGAAGTGGGTTGGGAGAAAATAATCAAGAAGAACTTTTGCTGAAAATGCAAACCTAAGCTGGAAATCTGTGCAGGGCTGGGCTCAGCGAAAATGATCTTTTGAGCTGCTCTTATTAACCGTGGTCCTGTACTTCCTGGTTTGCGTCGGACCCAGGCAGGAGACTGGGCTGCTCTCAGCTGTAGAAGCCATTGGAATGAGCCAGGTCGGAATGAGCCAGGCCCTCAGAGCCTTCTGCCACCAATCGCCCCAGCAGTCACTGATCCACACCAAACCACGTCCTTCCAGTCAGGCAGTTTCATATGCACACGTCAAACCCTTGGTTTGCCACTCAGACACCACGGTGATGGGCACAGTAAGGACCGAGAGACGCTAAACAGGCAGACAGACAAGGAAATAGTGGCCCTGCCTACAGGTGTGTGTGTGGTGCAAACGGATGAACACCAGTTGCTGGCTGAAGGCACAACCTTAATACCTGCATCTCCTGTCTGTCAGCTATCGTTCGCTTGGCAGCCTGAGCTCCGATTTCTAACGCAGCGTTTTGCTCTGGCCTATTGTGGTTCTCATGTCCTGGGGCGCCTTGGCCCCTGGTATCAGGAGCGGTGCTAAGGAGGCTGCTTTTCAAAGGTCCTTAAGTAGGGTTGTCAACTTTCTACTTGCACAAAACCAAACGCCCTTGACCCAACCCCTTTCATGCCCTTCCCCAAGGCCCCACCCCCACTCACTCCAGCCCAGCCCACCTCCCTCAGTCGCTCGCTCTCACACCCTCACTCACTTTCACTGGGCTGGGGCTGGGGGGTTGGAGTGCAGGGAGGGGTGAGGGCTCCGGTGGGGATGCGGGCTCTGGGATTGGGCTGGAGATTAGGGGTTTGGGGTGCCAGAGGGGGATCCGGGCTGGGGCAGAGGGTTGGGGTGCGGACACTGGGAGGGAGTTTGGGTGCGGGAGGGGGCTCAGGGCTGGGGTAGGGGATTGGGGTGCGGGTGGGGGTGTGGGGTCTGGGAGGGATTAGGGTACAGGAGGGGGTTCCGACCTGGGGCAGGGGGTTGGGGTGCCGGGTGTGAGGTCTGGGAGGGAATTTGGGTGTGGGAGGGGGTTCCGACCTGGGGCAGGGTTTCTGGGTGCGAGCTCCGGCCAGGCGGTGCTTACCTCAGCCAGCTCCTGGTCAATGGCACACCGGTGCTAATGCAGGCTCCTGAACCCTGGTCTCCCTCCGCTGGCAGGCTCTGAGCACGGCCTGCCCAGAGAACATGGATGACGAGCTCTCGATCCTGCTGACAGCACCCCCCAGCACAGACAAACTCCAGCACATCTTGGAGGTGAGCAGAATGGGGAGGGGCCGCAGGGGTTTTACCTTAGCCCTGGGGATTCCTAGAAAGAAGAGACTGGAAAATCCATGTTTCTGTTGGATCCTTCCGACTATGCATTCGTGATATAAACTCACTGGGTGACCTTGGGGTAACTCACTTCCCCCTTACGGCATCAGTCTTCTCCACTATCAAATCTACACTGGGGAAGAAGGACAGAAGCCCCGACAATCACCTTCACCTCTGGGTGTCTGGTCCTGGGAGCCGAAACCAACTGGACTATCTGCCCCATCTCCTATACTGCCCTGTCTTTCCCTCCTAGGGCCTTGTCCTTAGTGCTCAGCCTGGCCCCTTCCCAGCTTGTCCCTGACCTTTAAAGGACGCTCCAAGCCCCTCCCATGCCTGCTTCCCTTGGGGTCTCTCTCCTGGCTGAGCACAGGCTGCCCTTCTATCTCTCAGCAGGCCTGGGTCCTAGTCACAGGCTGCGTCTTGTCACGTGACCCCCACACTTATTCCCTTCGCCCTTGGGAGCTGCATCACCTGGGCCAGGTGCAGTTCAGCTCCAACCCCTTTCCTGGCCATCTCACCCTGGGACAGGTTGAAACTGGAAACCTGTGGGTAACAGTAACTGGTTGCTCCCAAAGGTGCTGAAGACACAATGGAAGAGGAAATCCTTTGGCCTGGATTGAAATTATTCCGACTGAAAGTGAATGAGAGAAAATAGGTCCAGAGTTCTCTTCCTGGCAGCAGAAAATGTAGCGATTGATAGAGGTTCAGGTCAGAAAGGACCATTCTGTGCATCTAGTC
>NW_027055252.1:0-8043 GCF_011386835.1 Chrysemys picta bellii | reverse complement strand
CTGCCGGCCCCTACAAACCAACACACGAGAACACACAAGACCAACAAGGACAGATGCAAATACAGGTACCTTCTCCTCCAATGAGAACTCCCTCTCAAACTCCCCTGTTTGCTGCCGCTGCTCGCAGCTGTACCGCTGCCTGGCTGGGCGGCCGCTTTTATGGGCCCCTTGATCAGCCAAGCCCCGCCCCCTACTCAGGGCTCGGCGTCCTTCCCAGCCCCTGCCGGCCCCCACAAACCAACACACGAGAACACACAAGACCAACAAGGACAGATGCAAATACAGGTACCTTCTCCTCCAATGAGAACTCCCTCTCAAACTTCCCTGTTAGCCGCCCTGTTTGTTTGCTGCCGCTGCTCGCAGCTGTACCGCTGCGTGGCTGGGCGGCCGCTTTTATGGGCCCCTTGATCAGCCAAGCCCCGCCCCCTACTCAGGGCTCAGCGTCCTTCCCAGCCCCTGCCGGTCCCTACAAACCAACACACGAGAACACACAAGACCAACAAGGACAGATGCAAATACAGGTACCTTCTCCTCCAATGAGAACTCCCTCTCAAACTCCCCTGTTAGCCGCCGCTGCTCGCAGCTGTACCGCTGCTGGCTGGGCGGCCGCTTTTATGGGCCCCTTGATCAGCCAAGCCCCGCCCCCTACTCAGGGCTCGGCGTCCTTCCCAGCACCCAGCTCCTGCCGGCCCCTACAAACCAACACACGAGAACACACAAGACCAACAAGGACAGATGCAAATACAGGTACCTTCTCCTCCAATGAGAACTCCCTCTCAAACTCCCCTGTTTGCCGCCGCTGCTCGCAGCTGTACCGCTGCCTGGCTGGGCGGCCGCTTTTATGGGCCCCTTGATCAGCCAAGCCCCGCCCCCTACTCAGGGCTCGGCGTCCTTCCCAGCACCCAGCCCCTGCCGGCCCCTACAAACCAACACACGAGAACACACAAGACCAACAAGGACAGATGCAAATACAGGTACCTTCTCCTCCAATGAGAACTCCCTCTCAAACTCCCCTATAAGCCGCCCTGTTTGTTTGCTGTCGCTGCTCGCAGCTGTACCGCTGCCTGGCTGGGCGGCCCCTTTATCAGCCAAGCCCCGCCCCCTACTCAGGGCTCGGCGTCCTTCCCAGCCCCTGCCGGCCCCTACAAACCAGCACACGAGAACACACAAGACCAACAAGGACAGATGCAAATACACGTACCTTCTCCTCCAATGAGAACTCCCTCTCAAACTCCCCTGTTTGCTGCTGCTGCTCGCAGCTGTACCGCTGCCTGGCTGGGCGGCCGCTTTTATGGCCCCTTGATCAGCCAAGCCCCGCCCCCTACTCAGGGCTCAGCCTTCATCCCAGCACCCAGCCCCTGCCGGCCCCTACAAACCAACACACGAGAACACACAAGACCAACAAGGACAGATGCAAATACAGGTACCTTCTCCTCCAATGAGAACTCCCTCTCAAACTCCCCTGTTAGCCGCCGCTGCTCGCAGCTGTACCACTGCCTGGCTGGGCGGCCGCTTTTATGGGCCCCTTGATCAGCCAAGCCCCGACCCCTACTCAGGGCTCAGCGTTCTTCCCAGCCCCTGCCGGCCCCTACACACCAACATACGAGAACACACAAGACCAACAAGGACAGATGCAAATACAGGTACCTTCTCCTCCAATGAGAACTCCCTCTCAAACTCCCCTGTTTGCTGCCGCTGCTCGCAGCTGTACCGCTGCCTGGCTGGGCGGCCGCTTTTATGGGCCCCTTGATCAGCCAAGCCCCGCCCCCTACTCAGGGTTCGGCGTCCTTCCCAGCCCCTGCCGGCCCCCACAAACCAACACACGAGAACACACAAGACCAACAAGGACAGATGCAAATACAGGTACCTTCTCCTCCAATGAGAACTCCCTCTCAAACTCCCCTGTTAGCCGCCGCTGCTCGCAGCTGTACCGCTGCTGGCTGGGCGGCCGCTTTTATGGGCCCCTTGATCAGCCAAGCCCCGCCCCCTACTCAGGGCTCGGCGTCCTTCCCAGCACCCAGCTCCTGCCGGCCCCTACAAACCAACACACGAGAACACACAAGACCAACAAGGACAGATGCAAATACAGGTACCTTCTCCTCCAATGAGAACTCCCTCTCAAACTCCCCTATTAGCCGCCCTGTTTGTTTGCTGTCGCTGCTCGCAGCTGTACCGCTGCCTGGCTGGGCGGCCCCTTTATTAGCCAAGCCCCGCCCCCTACTCAGGGCTCGGCGTCCTTCCCAGCCCCTGCCGGCCCCCACAAACCAACACACGAGAACACACAAGACCAACAAGGACAGATGCAAATACAGGTACCTTCTCCTCCAATGAGAACTCCCTCTCAAACTCCCCTGTTTGCTGCCGCTGCTCGCAGCTGTACCGCTGCCTGGCTGGGCAGCAGCTTTTATGGGCCCCTTGATCAGCCAAGCCCCGCCCCCTACTCAGGGCTCGGCGTCCTTCCCAGCCCCCAGCCCCTGCCGGCCCCTACAAACCAACACACGAGAACACACAAGACCAACAAGGACAGATGCAAATACAGGTACCTTCTCCTCCAATGAGAACTCCCTCTCAAACTCCCCTGTTTGCTGCCGCTGCTCGCAGCTGTACCGCTGCCTGGCTGGGCGGCCGCTCTTATGGGCCCCTTGATCAGCCCAGCCCCGCCCCCTACTCAGGGCTCGGCGTCCTTCCCAGCCCCCAGCCCCTGCCGGCCCCTACAAACCAACACACGAGAACACACAAGACCAACAAGGACAGATGCAAATACAGGTACCTTCTCCTCCAATGAGAACTCCCTCTCAAACTCCCCTGTGTGCTGCCGCTGCTCGCAGCTGTACCGCTGCCTGGCTGGGCGGCCGCTTTTATGGGCCCCTTGATCAGCCAAGCCCCGCCCCCTACTCAGGGCTCGGCCTCCTTCCCAGCCCCTGCCGGCCCCTACAAACCAACACACGAGAACACACAAGACCAACAAGGAAAGATGCAAATACAGGTACCTTCTCCTCCAATGAGAACTCCCTCTGAAACTCCCCTGTTTGCTGCCGCTGCTCGCAGCTGTACCGCTGCCTGGCTGGGCGGCCGCTTTTATGGGCCCCTTGATCAGCCAAGCCCCGCCCCCTACTCAGGGCTCGGCGTCCTTCCCAGCCCCTGCCGGCCCCTACAAACCAACACACGAGAACACACAAGACCAACAAGGACAGATGTAAATACAGGTACTTTCTCCTCCAATGAGAACTCCCTCTCAAACTCCCCTGTTAGCCGCCCTGTTTGTTTGCTGCCGCTGCTCGCAGCTGTACCGCTGCCTGGCTGGGCGGCCGCTTTTATGGGCCCCTTGATCAGCCAAGACCCGCCCCCTACTCAGGGCTCGGCGTCCTTCCCAGCCCCTGCCGGCCCCTACAAACCAACACACGAGAACACACAAGACCAACAAGGACAGATGCAAATACAGGTACCTTCTCCTCCAATGAGAACTCCCTCTCAAACTCCCCTGTTAGCCGCCCTGTTTGTTTGCTGCCGCGGCTCGCAGCTGTACCGCTGCCTGGCTGGGCGGCCGCTTTTATGGGCCCCTTGATCAGCCAAGCCCCGCCCCCTACTCAGGGCTCGGCGTCCTTCCCAGCCCCTGCCGGCCCCCACAAACCAACACACGAGAACACACAAGACCAACAAGGACAGATGCAAATACAGATACCTTCTCCTCCAATGAGAACTCCCTCTCAAACTTCCCTGTTAGCCGCCCTGTTTGTTTGCTGCCGCTGCTCGCAGCTGTACCGCTGCGTGGCTGGGCGGCCGCTTTTATGGGCCCCTTGATCAGCCAAGCCCCGCCCCCTACTCAGGGCTCGGCGTCCTTCCCAGCCCCTGCCGGCCCCTACACACCAACATACGAGAACATACAAGACCAACAAGGACAGATGCAAATACAGGTACCTTCTCCTCCAATGAGAACTCCCTCTCAAACTCCCCTGTTAGCCGCCGCTGCTCGCAGCTGTACCGCTGCCTGGCTGGGCAGCCGCTTTTATGGGCCCCTTGATCAGCCAAGCCCCGCCCCCTACTCAGGGCTCGGCGTCCTTCCCAGCACCCAGCTCCTGCCGGCCCCTACAAACCAACACACGAGAACACACAAGACCAACAAGGACAGATGCAAATACAGGTACCTTCTCCTCCAATGAGAACTCCCTCTCAAACTCCCCTGTTTGAAGCCGCTGCTAGCAGCTGTACCGCTGCCTGGCTGGGCAGCCGCTTTTATGGGCCCCTTGATCAGCCAAGCCCCGCCCCCTACTCAGGGCTCGGCGTCCTTCCCAGCACCCAGCTCCTGCCGGCCCCTACAAACCAACACACGAGAACACACAAGACCAACAAGGACAGATGCAAATACAGGTACCTTCTCCTCCAATGAGAACTCCCTCTCAAACTCCCCTGTTTGCCGCCGCTGCTCGCAGCTGTACCGCTGCCTGGCTGGGCGGCCGCTTTTATGGGCCCCTTGATCAGCCAAACCCCGCCCCCTACTCAGGGCTAGGCGTCCTTCCCAGCACCCAGCCCCTGCCGGCCCCTACAAACCAACACACGAGAACACACAAGACCAACAAGGACAGATGCAAATACAGGTACCTTCTCCTCCAATGAGAACTCCCTCTCAAACTCCCCTATTAGCCGCCCTGTTTGTTTGCTGTCGCTGCTCGCAGCTGTACCGCTGCCTGGCTGGGCGGCCCCTTGATCAGCCAAGGCCCGCCCCCTACTCAGGGCTCGGCGTCCTTCCCAGCCCCTGCCGGCCCCTACAAACCAACACACGAGAACACACAAGACCAACAAGGACAGATGCAAATACAGGTACCTTCTCCTCCAATGAGAACTCCCTCTCAAACTCCCCTGTTTGCTGCCGCTGCTCGCAGCTGTACCGCTGCCTGGCTGGGCGGCCGCTTTTATGGGCCCCTTGATCAGCCAAGCCCCGCCCCCTACTCAGGGCTCGGCGTCCTTCCCAGCCCCTGCCGGCCCCCACAAACCAACACACGAGAACACACAAGACCAACAAGGAGAGATGCAAATACAGGTACCTTCTCCTCCAATGAGAACTCCCTCTCAAACTTCCCTGTTAGCCGCCCTGTTTGTTTGCTGCCGCTGCTCGCAGCTGTACCGCTGCCTGGCTGGGCGGCCGCTTTTATGGGCCCCTTGATCAGCCAAGCCCCGCCCCCTACTCAGGGCTCGGCGTCCTTCCCAGCCCCTGCCGGCCCCTACAAACCAGCACACGAGAACACACAAGACCAACAAGGACAGATGCAAATACACGTACCTTCTCCTCCAATGAGAACTCCCTCTCAAACTCCCCTGTTTGCTGCCGCTGCTCGCAGCTGTACCGCTGCCTGGCTGGGCGGCCGCTTTTATGGCCCCTTGATCAGCCAAGCCCCGCCCCCTACTCAGGGCTCAGCCTTCTTCCCAGCACCCAGCCCCTGCCGGCCCCTACAAACCAACACACGAGAACACACAAGACCAACAAGGACAGATGCAAATACAGGTACCTTCTCCTCCAATGAGAACTCCCTCTCAAACTCCCCTGTTAGCCGCCGCTGCTCGCAGCTGTACCGCTGCCTGGCTGGGCGGCCGCTTTTATGGGCCCCTTGATCAGCCAAGCCCCGACCCCTACTCAGGGCTCAGCGTTCTTCCCAGCCCCTGCCGGCCCCTACACACCAACATACGAGAACACACAAGACCAACAAGGACAGATGCAAATACAGGTACCTTCTCCTCCAATGAGAACTCCCTCTCAAACTCCCCTGTTTGCTGCCGCTGCTCGCAGCTGTACCGCTGCCTGGCTGGGCGGCCGCTTTTATGGGCCCCTTGATCAGCCAAGCCCCGCCCCCTACTCAGGGTTCGGCGTCCTTCCCAGCCCCTGCCGGCCCCCACAAACCAACACACGAGAACACATAAGACCAACAAGGACAGATGCAAATACAGGTACCTTCTCCTCCAATGAGAACTCCCTCTCAAACTCCCCTGTTAGCCGCCGCTGCTCGCAGCTGTACCGCTGCTGGCTGGGCGGCCGCTTTTATGGGCCCCTTGATCAGCCAAGCCCCGCCCCCTACTCAGGGCTCGGCGTCCTTCCCAGCACCCAGCTCCTGCCGGCCGCTACAAACCAACACACGAGAGCACACAAGACCAACAAGGACAGATGCAAATACAGGTACCTTCTCCTCCAATGAGAACTCCCTCTCAAACTCCCCTGTTTGCCGCCGCTGCTCGCAGCTGTACCGCTGCCTGGCTGGGCGGCCGCTTTTATGGGCCCCTTGATCAGCCAAGCCCCGCCCCCTACTCAGGGCTCGGCGTCCTTCCCAGCACCCAGCCCCTGCCGGCCCCTACAAACCAACACACGAGAACACACAAGACCAACAAGGACAGATGCAAATACAGGTACCTTCTCCTCCATTGAGAACTCCCTCTCAAACTCCCCTATTAGCCGCCCTGTTTGTTTGCTGTCGCTGCTCGCAGCTGTACCGCTGCCTGGCTGGGCGGCCCCTTTATTAGCCAAGCCCCGCCCCCTACTCAGGGCTCGGCGTCCTTCCCAGCCCCTGCCGGCCCCTACAAACCAGCACACGAGAACACACAAGACCAACAAGGACAGATGCAAATACACGTACCTTCTCCTCCAATGAGAACTCCCTCTCAAACTCCCCTGTTTGCTGCCGCTGCTCGCAGCTGTACCGCTGCCTGGCTGGGCGGCCGCTTTTATGGCCCCTTGATCAGCCAAGCCCCGCCCCCTACTCAGGGCTCAGCCTTCTTCCCAGCACCCAGCCCCTGCCGGCCCCTACAAACCAACACACGAGAACACACAAGACCAACAAGGACAGATGCAAATACAGGTACCTTCTCCTCCAATGAGAACTCCCTCTCAAACTCCCCTGTTAGCCAACGCTGCTCGCAGCTGTACCGCTGCCTGGCTGGGCGGCCGCTTTTATGGGCCCCTTGATCAGCCAAGCCCCGACCCCTACTCAGGGCTCAGCGTTCTTCCCAGCCCCTGCCGGCCCCTACACACCAACATACGAGAACACACAAGACCAACAAGGACAGATGCAAATACAGGTACCTTCTCCTCCACTGAGAACTCCCTCTCAAACTCCCCTGTTAGCCGCCGCTGCTCGCAGCTGTACCGCTGCCTGGCTGGGTGGCCGCTTTTATGGGCCCCTTGATCAGCCAAGCCCCGCCCCCTACTCAGGGCTCGGCGTCCTTTCCAGCACCCAGCTCCTGCCGGCCCCTACAAACCAACACACGAGAACACACAAGACCAACAAGGACAGATGCAAATACAGGTACCTTCTCCTCCAATGAGAACTCCCTCTCAAACTCCCGTGTTTGCCGCCGCTGCTCGCAGCTGTACCGCTGCCTGGCTGGGCGGCCGCTTTTATGGGCCCCTTGATCAGCCAAGCCCCGCCCCCTACTCAGGGCTCGGCGTCCTTCCCAGCACCCAGCCCCTGCCGGCCCCTACAAACCAACACACGAGAACACACAAGACCAACAAGGACAGATGCAAATACAGGTACATTCTCCTCCAATGAGAACTCCCTCTCAAACTCCCCTGTTAGCCGCCCTGTTTGTTTGCTGCCGCGGCTCGCAGCTGTACCGCTGCCTGGCTGGGCGGCCGCTTTTATGGGCCCCTTGATCAGCCAAGCCCCGCCCCCTACTCAGGGCTCGGCGTCTTTCCCAGCCCCTGCCGGCCCCCACAAACCAACACACGAGAACACACAAGACCAACAAGGACAGATGCAAATACAGGTACCTTCTCCTCCAATGAGAACTCCCTCTCAAACTTCCCTGTTAGCCGCCCTGTTTGTTTGCTGCCGCTGCTCGCAGCTGTACCGCTGCCTGGCTGGGCGGCCGCTTTTATGGGCCCCTTGATCAGCCAAGCCCCGCCCCCTACTCAGGGCTCAGCCTCCTTCCCAGCACCCAGCCCCTGCCGGCCCCTACAAACCAACACACGAGAACACACAAGACCAACAAGGACAGATGCAAATACAGGTACCTTCTCCTCCAATGAGAACTCCCTCTCAAACTCCCCTGTTAGCC
>NW_027055251.1:0-8069 GCF_011386835.1 Chrysemys picta bellii | reverse complement strand
AACCATAGCGCATTATCTATTATCCATCCAGTCACTGTGCAATGATTATGATGATCCGTGTGGCACAGGTATCCAGTAAAGGCTTTACATGACACCCTTTGATTATATGGAGATCAGATCCAGGGAATCCTGGTAATCCTATGCACTCCTGTGGCCTCTGCCACTGGGTACCCAAAGGACCTGGGGTCACACCCTCAACTCCCATTGAAGTCAGCGAGAGGTTAGTAACTCTCAGCACTTTGCTGTTCAGGCCCGAATTTTGAACAGCAGCCAGAAAATATCAGAAACCTCACAAGAGAACCTAATCTTCTTTGATTTTTTTAGCTCAAATAATTTCAAATGAGGCTGGATCTGGAATGGGAAATTCTAGAGTGTAATCCAACCCCAAATGGAACTCCAAACCTTCTGGGGCTTATTTGTCACTAGTTCCTTTCCTTTCATTTTCAGCACTCGCCATAAAAATGTTCCTTGTCTGGATTTACAGGAGGCTGTAAAGAGCTCTTTCTGACCAGAAAGGCTTCTCCATGAGATACAGTCACCAAACCTTGTCTTGTCTCTTTTCCTTTTTGGGTTTCTCAGAGCAAATTTTCTTTTGAGTGGCATATAGAAAAAAAGAATCCTTTAAATGTCCCCCAGTGATGCATTAGCACCATTAGCATGCTGGTTTTCTGGTTAAGTTTTGTGTTGTTCCCAGTGGTAATACAGAGTTATTTATAACTAGAGCTGGTTGAATATTTCACAAAACAAGTGGGATTTTTCACCACACAAATGAAAAGTGAAAGAAACAAAAATATTTTGCTTTTCAAAATCAAAAATGACCATTATTCAATTCTTTGTTTTCCCCCTTTCCTTCCCTTTATCCCTCGTCCCCATGCCTTTTTCCCCTCTTCCACTTTGTGACTGAAAAAGCCAGACGGGGGAGGAGACAAACAGGAAAGCAACTGGGAAAAAAAACCCAAAATCAACTTCAGTTTAAAAAAACTAAACATTTTCTATTTGGGTTGGGGTTGCTTTGTTTTGTGTAAAAAAAAAAAAAAAAAAAAAAACTGAAAAATTTGAAAATGTCCCATGAAAATAAAAAAGGCCATTTTTCACTGAACAAAAGTTGCAAATGAAATGGTTTGACCAGCTCTGCTTATAATGAATAATTTATCATTATTCTTTCCCCAGCTGATACATTTGGAGAGGGGAGGAAGGGCTGTGACAATACAGCTGAAAGCCATCTTGTACCTGAAGCAGCATGTGCTCCCACCGTTCATGGTCCAGGGAATTCTCTGTGTTTCCTATAAAGCAGGAGGCAAAACAATAATGTCACTTAGGTTAGCAAGAAGAGTCGTCCCAGGTATCTTCTTCGCAATCTGTCCTTCTAAAACCCCTGGTCTGCCAAGCTGTAACATACCTGGGCTTTCAAGACTAAATGGGACCTACGCCAACATTCTTTGTTGGACCAACAGAAAGTATCATGTTATGTACCCTGCTGGCATTTTTATTCAGGGTCAGTCAACCCACCAGGAGTGAGATGCTGAGCACTCCCAATTCCTGTTGACTTTCATGGGAGCTGAGGGTGCTGAGCACATCACAAAACGGTTCAGCACATCAGAAGACTGGGTTTAATGTGAATACAAACTTTTCCTGCATAATAAGAGATTCTGGACTTGATCCTAACTTGATGTAAATCGGTGTAGCTTCACTGAAGTCAATGGAATTATACTGATTTACATCAGCTGAGAATCTGGCCCTGATTCTGAATGTCCAGCTCTAACCTACCCTTCTTGAATGTCGGCACAATGTAGTACTGGGGACTCTGTACAGCAACAACAACTAGGGAAGATACAGCTCATTTCTTAAATCTTTTTTTGAATATCAAACCCACTTGAACATTTTGGGGTCCGACGTTCATCAGAAAGATATCGGGTTTGTGCTCCACATAGGGTCTGTCATACTCCACAGAGACTATACTGGCACAGCTATGTCATTAGCCATAACCCCATAGTGTAGACACAACCTACACCAGGGGTCGGCAACCTTTCAGAAGTGGTGTGCCGAGTCTTCATTTATTCACTCTCATTTAAGGTTTTACGTGCCAGTAATACATTTTAACGTTTTAAGAAGGTCTCTTTCTATAAGTCTATTATAGAAAACTATTGTTGTATGTAAAGTAAATAAGGTTTTTAAAATGTTTAAGAAGCTTCATTTAAAATTAAATTAAAATGCAGAGCCCCCTGGACCAGTGGCCAGGACCCAGGCAGTGTGAGTGCCACTGAAAATCAACTCGCGTGCCGCCTTTGGCACACGTGCCATAGGTTGCCTACCCTTAGCCTACACTGATTGAAGGGTTTTTTCCACAGAGGTCAATAGATTCATACCACTGTAAAATTGGTGAAAGACATTTTTAGGCCCACAATACCTAGATTCTACAAAGGGCAGCCACTTGGCCAACCTAACTTTTATGGCTCGGGTTTCCTTACAGAAAGAAAACTCTGGGTTTTTTAATTGAATCACCCTTGAAAGTAAACATGGGGTTTAATTTTCAGAAAAATTCAGTTTGCAAAATCAGACTATATATGTAACCCCAAAATATTTCACAAACCTCCAGCTTCATGTGTATTCACCTTCCCAACTAATAACCTAGCAAAGGTGTGGGGGGAACTGCTGTAAAATTTCCATTCAGCTGAAACCTTCCTGGCCTGATTCTGCCCTGATTGAATTGGCCTCAGTGGTTAAACTCTGGATTTACCCCAGTGGTTCCCAGTTATCCAGGTGAAGGAAAAGTGAGGGCCCAGAACCCCAACTTCAATTCCCCACTGTTCTCATGTACTGCAACAGGAATGGCACAACACATGTCAATACAAAGCTGCATTTTGTGGCTTCCCTTCCATGGACCGCACTCCTCCTAACTAGCACTTTACCTTCAATGTACTGCAGCAGAGGTGGGATCTTTACTACCCACATCTCACCCACTGCTGCATGGATATTGTAGTGCAGGGCCTTCAGTAATTGCAAGGCAGCACATCCATGTCCTTCTCTTTCATAAGGGGATGAGGCTACTACCTGTCAATGAGAGAGAAAGAACAGGCTAAGTTTTGTCAGCACAACACCAGTTTGTTCCTGAAGGAGGGAATAGTTCAGACTCTCTCATTGTGGAGACCGTACAATAGAGTTTTTGCTTCTACTGCAGTGTCTTCCTGAAGAAGCAAGCATTCTAGCTAGTACGAGGATGCAGAACAGTGTGTCTCAGGAGAGGGTGGAGAGAGAGAGAGACCCAATCATACACATTTCTCAGCCTGTCTATAAGCATCTAGCTATAAAACTGATTTTTATAGTTAACTGTCCCACTTCACATTTCGGAGAAAACCTATTTTCATGGTCTACTCACCAGGAGTCGTGCCAGCAGCCCCTGGGGTGTAGGGAGTTTCACTAGGGAAAGAAACAGAATAGCATTAATGATGCCAGGCTTTGCAGAGAGTCCTGCTGATGTTATTCACCTATCCATTTCCAACGTGCCCACCAATGTTGAATACAGCTGATAATAATTTGCATTTCCATAGTGCTTTCAGTCTGAGCATCTCAAAATGCTTTACAAACATGAATGAATTCCGCCTCACAGCACCTCTATGAGGTTGGCATTAATTACTCCTTCATTTCACAAGTGGGGAAGCTGAGAGAGAAAGATCAAGTGATTTCCCCAAGGTCACATCAGAATTTTGGTGGCAAGGCGGGAACAGAACCCACGTTTCCTAGCTCCCTCCCATGGCCATGTTGTAATCACAAGACCATCCCTCATTCATTTTAGCCTCCTGATTGCAGACGAGAGAACTGGAGCAGACTGAATCTGTTCATTTCATAGGGCCTGGAGAGAATAAATGAAAGAGTTTCTGTTATAAACCTGGTCCACTGTAGTCAAGGGAAGCAGCTTCTTCTCCTTCCTGCTGCTTTTTCTCAGCCAGTTCCCTAAGGCATCTGCAGAGAGGCTTCAAAGTACCAGTGTACTGAGCTGGCACCACATACTCCAGAAGCCTTGGCCATAACACCTGCAGAGAAGAGCGAGACTGTTCAGTACATAGCTATTTCCATTCTCTCACCTCCAGTATCCTGCTGTCTGAATCCCTCCCTGTCATGTAGCTTCTCCTTTTATTCCTCACTGACCCTTCCCTAACCTATCACCTCATCTCTCTCTCCCCAACATCTCACTCTACCTGTCCGGTGCCCCCGCACTCTGTCTTTTAAATACACTGCCTAGCTTGGTGAATCCTCTTTCCCTGCATTAGAGCATTATGGAGCTATTTAGATAGCACCATAAACTCACATAGAACTTTACAGACCTATAGAAGGCACACTTCCAGCCCCAGTATCTGTTCAAATCCAGGATCACCAAATCAGAAGTATTCATGGGGGAATCTAAGGGGAAGTTGCACTCAGACAGTGGAAAGAATTAAGAGAAGATCTCTGCAACATGATTCCTTCCAGTTAAGT
Source organism: Chrysemys picta bellii (assembly GCF_011386835.1). Lineage (NCBI taxonomy): Eukaryota > Metazoa > Chordata > Testudines > Emydidae > Chrysemys > Chrysemys picta. Next base: position 3,596 of record NW_027055251.1, on the reverse strand, counting down.
TGCTTTACATCTTTTCTCTAATGTGAACCACTTACTCCATGATGAAGGGGTCACACTATCCCTGACATGAATTTGATATGTTGTTCCTCCATTATGCTGACTGTGCAAACAGCTTCCTTGTGGAGAGGTACAAGGAACAACGTCCCTATTTCAAGAAGCAGTAGTAATAACAGGTCACTTACTTGGGTCATTCCACTGACTGAGGTGTCCAGACATTGCAGGATGTCAATGCACAGGGTTTGGATAGTGCTTTCTTCTTGAATAGCCTGGGTGAGAAGTGTTGTACCCTGCTGTGAGATAGCTAATAAGTTCTATAGAGCTAGTAGTAAGACACTGGCTATAGAATCAGTGTCCTTCTCTTACGAAGCCATCTTGAACATTGACCTATGCCTACTTTTATATTGCACTGGAAGTGCACAAACATCTGAAGGAAAGAGAATAATAGAAACTCCTAACTGGTGGGTCAGATTCCAGGCTTAGGAAAACCCTAAAGTGAAGGGAATGATTCACTGAACACAAAAGAGTTTCCCCAACAGCGTTAAGTTTTTTTAAATTTGAAAAACTGTTTCATCTTTTTATCTTTGAGGAAAAACATTCAGCCTCTGCCCAGTGGAAATAAATATGCAGAACCAGGGGGATCCACTCTGTTTGTTCTGATGCCCCAACCAGCTTGGGTCATTCTGTGTGTAGTGAGTGTGATTCTATCAACAACTTACTGTAAAGTTGAACTGTTTATGTTAATACATATCATGGATCCAGTCATGGAGCACAAAGTGTCTGGAGCCCCTGGCTGTGTCCATGGATAGAAATACGGATTGAAGATATTTTTAAACTAGTACATGTAGAGTAGAGTATGTAGTGAGGGAAATATGCAGCAAGCTTTTCCAGGCTCCTGACAGTCTGGGATGCAGCCTGCATAACCTCGGTGTTTTGCTGATAGTTTAGGTATGCTTCAACAGCCACAGAATTGGGCATCATTATGTTCTCTGGAGAGTCTATTGAAAACAAAAAGATGTGCTTCCTTGTACAAGAACATTTCACTGAAAAATGGTGTTTTCAGAAGTTTCAATGTCTCATCAGAGGTTTGAGTAACCTCGATAACTCTGTTAGATGTAATTACCCAGTGTGAGATTCTGATCTCTGTTACACTAGTATAAATCCAGAGTAACGCCACTAAAGTCAGTGGAGTTACCTTGACTTTACACCAATATAACTGATCAGATTCTGGCTCTAATCATTCAGTCCAGCTGTCCCTGAGTCAAAACTCCCACGGAAGGCAAGGGGAGCCATCAGCATGCAAGAATGGTAGGACCGAGTCCTACGTGTTAAGAACTCTCCTTACCAGTTTGCTGGTGGACACACTGAACTCGTGGAAAACATATGCTACCATATCCCATTCTGCACAATTCTCCACACTTCCTGAACTGAGCAGCCTCCTGATGAAATGAAGAACTGCCTTCCTCACCTGCAAGGGTAGAGATTACACACAAGAGTTCTTGTTATCCCTTCTGCCTGAAATAGGAGATAGGATATGAGAGTCCTTATGCTTTTGAGTTTATCTCCTTAGATTATAAACATGGCTACATTTAACACAGGCAGGAGAATGACATGCCTTCTCTAGTCTGCAGTCTCTCCTCTGGATCTGAATGAAAGCTCCACCCAGATATCCATTCATCCCATATCATTGAAAAAAATGGAAATATTTCACTGCTCCACACACAATCTTACCTTAGCATTCTGATCACTGAGAGTGGATTTCACTGCCTTCACAATCAGAAACTTTTTAACTTTTGTCTCGGGCACTGAAAGATAAGGAGAGGTGTACAGTACTTTTTTGTTCCACTCACTCACTTTCCACATTGGAATTAATCCTGGATTTCAAAGGGCCCTATTTAAGAATAGTACCGAGCTTCTCTCATCTACAGAATCAGTGGGAAAAACATAGGACCAGACTCTGGTCTCAGTTACACCAGTGTAAATCTAAAGTAATTCCACTTCTATAATGAGTGCCATCATACTACCATGATGGAAATCTTATAAAAGCGTTAGATAGACTGAGGTCATTGAAGTTAATCTGTGTTTACACCAGTATAACAGAACTCAGAATCTATAGTGTATAATACTGACGAATATCGAGTCAGGAGTCCTATTTTATTTGTATCTGATTATTGTTAACATGCATTAGCCCCAAGTTAACTTCTGTATTTGAAGTTGAAAAATATCTTGGGCTACATTCAGCACTTAGTTGAACCTGTTGATTTCTGGGTGGCCATAGGGGGGTAATTTAGGGCAGCATTTGGTCCCTTAGTGGAGATCCAAACCACTGGTGACTGTGTGTTATAGAGACTCTGTGCCCCATTTGCAGAGGCGATGAGTCTGTTACAGCCCTGCCGTGCCTACAAAGCCTTGGTTCTTTAGCTCAATCTATAGTAGCTCATGCTTTTAGCTCTGGATCAGGGCCGGCTTTAGGCCGATTCCCCCGATTCTCCTGAATCGGGCCCCGTGCCTAAGAGGGCCTCGCACCCCATGCCTAACAGGGCCCCGTGCCCAGTGGCCTTTTTAATTTTTACTCACCCAGCGGCGCTCCGGGTCTTTGACGGCACTTCAGCAGCGGGTACTTCACTCCCTCCGGCTCTTCGGCGGCACGTGAAGGACCCGCCGCTGAATTGCTGCCGAAGACCCGGAGCGAGTGAAGGACCCGCTGCCAAAGACTCGGAGCGCCGTCCGGTGAGTACAAGCCCCACAAATCAGACCCCGCACTTCCTAAAGCCGGCCCTGCTCTGGAGGTCCCCAACTCAACCCTCAGCATGTCGGCCAAGAGGGCAGCTGGCACAGTTGCTCCTGTGTTACTTACAGTCGGCACCAACAATAGCACTGAGCAGATTCAAAGAGGCCACACGAACAGCCTCATTCTCAATCTCCAGCTGCGAGTGCAGAAATGCTATCAGATCATCAGGAGAAGAACGGGCTGCAAGGGAACAAATCACGTCCTCACTGACAACAGAACTCTTATTCTTACCATACCTGACAAAGGAAGTTACAAGGAAACCACTGTGCAACTCAGAGTCTCTTCCCCTTACCTAGCAGAACTACACAATCCAACAACTCTGCGTGATTTTCCGTGCTGAGCGGCTTAGCTTGAGAACAGATCTGTGGGAAGAAGGGAAATGGTCAAAGAAAAACTAATCAGAAGCAATTGAAAAGAAAATGTTCAATTAATTTCTAAGCTTCCACTTCCTACTTGTCCAAATAGAGGTCTGAACCCCAGGTAGATGGTACTGAATGCACAGCAAGAATCAAACACAATGACCAATACATTCGATAAGAGAAGCTAAAGGGTTTTGAGCAGCAGAGCTGATCGAATCAAGACACAGCCACAGTTTTTACTATACAACTCTGACTCCCCTGATAATCAGCTTATGGTGAAATTGCTTTACAAACTGAGCTGGATATTAGCTAAGAAAATGAGACCGCTACCTGCTTACTCTTGAGCCTGCAGAAATCAGTAAGGCATGAGGAGGTCCCCAGGCTCTGCACTATCATTCGATAGATTTTTATTGTTAATATGCTTCAGATCTGCTGTGCCTAAGCTCAAG
>NW_027055250.1:0-8076 GCF_011386835.1 Chrysemys picta bellii | reverse complement strand
CAGCTGGCACCAGGTGGATCAGACTGAACAGGTTACAAACCTCTCCGAGGCACTTACTTTCTCAACAGGGACGTCTGTTTTCTAGTAATATCAGTAAAAGGAAACAACTCGAAAGAGGTTCCTCCTCGCATTCACATATGTGAACCCTAATACTCTCTCAGTCCTCAAAGAGAGACCTCGAGAAGGAGACTTCCTGAAGCAAAGCCACAGGGGTCTCTGAGGTTTCCCTGGCCCTGGGCCCCTGTCCTGCCTCGCTGATATCAGCATCTCTCTCTGAGGTCACCACCTCCCTAACACCTTTGAGCAATTCACCTCCTCAACCCCAGAATGGAATCTTCTTGTCCTTTCTAGTAACCTCCAGTGCCAACCCCACTCCTTGTAGGATGAGCTCCTGCTACCTCCTGCTCAGTGCCCTTGACAGCTGTTCCACCTCCAAACCACAGCTCAAGTTATCAGAACCCTCTTCTCCACCCCCACCCAGGTTGGGCAGGGAGGCGGATCTAGGAGGGGGGGCAGCAGGGATTCTGAAAGCAGAAAAGTGCGTTGCGGGGAGGTTGAGACCTTGCCCCAAGTCATTCCAGACAGTCATGTTAAGCCACAGGATGGGAGCATCTAGTGTCCGTGGAGTCCAAGCACTATTTAAACCTCACAGTATTGGATCAACTTTCCACAAGGGGAGGTGAAGAGCACCGCCAACAACAAACACACACACACACACACACACACCCCACTCCTGGTGGTGGGAGGGGAACAGGAGAAAGGACAAAAGAAGTAAGAGATGAAGAGAAAGGAAGGAGGGATGGAGGAAAAGGTAAAACGAAAAGGACAAACACTAATGTCCCCAGTGATTCTACGGGACAAAATCACAGGGAGGGAATAAAATTCTGCCACCTTGAGCTAGTGTTTTCCATGCCTAGAATTCAGCTGGCACCAGGTGGATCAGACTGAAAAGGTTACAAACCTCTCCGAGGCTCTTACCTTCTTAACAGGGACGTCTGTTTTCTAGTAAAATCAGTAAAAGGAAAGGAGAAAACTCGAAAGAGGCTCCTGCACGCACTCACGTACGTGAACCCTAATACTCTCTCAGTCCTCAAAGAGAGACCTCGAGAAGGAGACTTGCTGAAGCAAAGCCACAGGGGTCTCTGAGGTTTCCCTGGCCCTGTGCTCCTGTCCTGCCAGGCTGATGTCAGCATCTCTCTCTGAGGTCACCACCTCCCTAACACATTTGACCAATAAGCTGACATCCTGCAAAAGGCCTTTGTTATGTCACTGCGACACCCAACCAAACCCTGAAGTGCTAATGTCCTGCTGCTGGCCTGACACTTTGAAGGTTTGAGGTTGTCATAACTATAAAGGGAAGGGTAACAGCTGTCCTGTGTACAGTACTATAAAATCCCTCCTGGCCAGAGACTCCAAAATCCTTTTCCCTGTAAAGGGTTAAGAAGCTCAGGTAACCTGGCTGGCATCTGACCTAAAGGACCAATAAGGGGACAAGATACTTTCAAATCTTGGGGAGGGGAAGGCTTTTGTTTGTGTTCTTTGTTTGTGTGGGTGTTCGCCCTCGGGACTGAGAGGGACCAGACATCAATCCAGGTTCTCCACATCTTTCTAAACAAGTCTCTCCTATTTCAAACAGGGCGTGTTAGTTTTCCTTTGTTTTCTCAACTTGTAAATGTACCTTTTACTAGAGTGTTTATCTTTGTTTGCTGTACTTTGAACCTAAGACTAGAGGGGAGTCCTCTGAGCTCTTTAAGTTTGATTACCCTGTAAGGTTAATTTCCATACTGATTTTACAGAGATGATTTTTACCTTTTTCTTTAATTAAAAGCCTTATTTTTAAGAACCTGATTGATTTTTCCTTGTTTTAAGATCCAAGGAGTTTGGATCTTGATTCACCAGGAGTTGGTGGGAGGAAGGAGGGGGGATGGTTAATTTCTCCTTGTTTTAAGATCCAAGGGGTTTGGATCTGTATTCACCAGGGAATTGGTGAAAGGTTTCTCAAGGCTACCCAGGGGAGGAAATTAGCCTTGGGATGGTGGTTAAGCTTAGAAGTTTTCATGCAGGCCCCTACATTTGTACCCTAAACTTCAAAGTGGGCATTCAGCCTTGACACAGGTACTCTCTGTGGATCACCCGACTCAATGCGTCTTCTTTCTAGGAAGCAAGCCGGCTAGACAATAAAACATCAGAGGCTGCTCCCAATGCTACACTCACTGTTTCCAAAATTATTACACTTTATGGCCAGAAGAGACCTTTAGAGCATCTCATCTAAGCCCCTGCATATCATGGGCTTCCTGTATAGTACAATAGTTACTTTTTGGGCACAAACATTCCAGAAAGGTATCTAGTCTAAATTAAATGACATTAAGAGATGGAGAATCCATCACTTTCCCTTTTAGTGAGTGCCAGGGGGCTCCATTTCCCCTTCCACTAGCTCCCCATTTACAGTGAGCCAGAGCAGTACCTGCAGCAGGGAGCGGGAGTTGCTGATGGCCTCAGAGGCACAGCCCCTGCAGTGTCTCAGGAATCTGGCGCAAGTGCCGGATGATGGGGAGCTGGTGCATCACTTTTGGCCGTGACGTCCTCCTGCTGCAAGGGAACGAGAACCTGTCAGAGACTCAAACGCCCCGAGGAATCAGGGGGAATTAAGGGAACCTGGAACCAGCAGTATTTCCACCCAGCACCTGCCCATCAATGAGAGATGAATTCACCTCCTGAACCCCAAAATGGAGTCTTCTTGTCCTTTCTAGAAACCTCCAGAGCCAACCCCCCTCCTTGTAGGGTGAGCTCCTGTTACCTCCTGCTCAGTGCCCTTCACAGATATTCCACCTCCAAACCACAGCTCAAGTCATCAGAACCCTCTTCTCCACCCCGACACAGGTTGGGCTGGGAGGCGGCTCTAACAGGGTGTGCAGGAGGGATTCTGACAGCAGTGAAGTGGGTTGCAGGGAGGTTGAGATCTTGACCCAAGTCATCCCAGACACTAATGCTAAGTCACACAATGGCAGCATCTACTGTCAGTGGGGTCCAAGCACTATTTCAACCCCACAGTTTTGGATCAACTCCCCACAAGGGGAGGAGAAGAGAACCATCAGCACCACACACACACACACACCACTCCTGGTGGTGTGAGGGGAACAAGAGAAAGGACAAAAGAAGTAAGAGATGAAGAGAAAGGAAGGGGGGATGGAGGAAAAGGTAAAAGGAAAAGGACAAACCCTAATGTCCCCATGTCGGACATCAGGAATGGTAACATACATAAGCCAGTATGTGAACACTTCAATCTCCCTGGTCATTCTATTACAGATTTAAAAGTCACTATCATTGAACAAAAAAACTTCAGAAACAGACTTCAAAGAGAAACAGCAGAACTAAAATTCATTTGCAAATTCAACACCATTAATCTGGGCTTGAATAGGGACTGGGAGTGGCTGGCTCACTACAGAAGCAGCTTTTCCTCTCCTGGAATTGACACCTCCTCATCTATTATTGGGAGTGGACTACATCCACCCTGATTTTTGAATTGGCCCTGTCAACACTGGTTCTCCACTTGTGAAGTAACTCCCTGCTCTCCATGTGTCAGTATATAATGCCTGCATCTGTAACTTTCACTCTATGCATCCGAAGAAGTGAGGTTTTTACTCACGAAAGCTTATGCCCAAATAAATCTGTTAGTCTTCAAGGTGCCACCAGACTCCTTGTTGTTTTCCTAATATCCCCAGTGATTCTACGGGACAAAATCCCAGGGAGGGAATAAAATTCTGCCACCTTAAACTAGTGTTTTCCATGCCTAGAATTCAGATGGCACCAGGTGGATCAGACTGAACAGGTTACAAACCTCTCCGAGGCACTTACTTTCTCAACAGGGACTTCTGTTTTCTAGTAAAATGGGTAAAAGGAAAGGAGAAAACTCAAAAGAGGCTCCTGCTCACACTCACATATGTGAACCCTAATACTCTCTGAGTCCTCAAAGAGAGCTCGAGAAGGAGACTTGCTGAAGCAAAGCCACAGGGGTCTCTGAGGTTTCCCTGGCCCTGCGCCCCTGTTTTGCCTGGCTGATGTGAGCATCTCTCTCTGAGGTCACCACCTCCCTAACAACTTTGACCAATAGGCTGAGCTCCTGCAAAAGGCCTTTGTGATGTCACTGCCACACCCACCCATCCCCTGAAGTGCTAATATCCTGCTGCTGGCCTGACACTTTGAAGGTTTGAGCTACTCTCTGTGGATCACCCCACTCAATGCGTCTTCATTCTAGGAAGCAAGCCGGTTAGACAGTAAAACATTAGAGGCTGCTCCCAATGCTACACTCAGTGTTTCCAAAATTAATACACTTTATGGCCAGAAGAGACCTTTAGAGCATCTCATCTAACCCCCTGCATATCATAGGCTTCCTGTATAGGACAATAGTTACTTTTTGGGTACAAACATTCCAGAAAGGCATCTAGTTTCATTCAATGACTTCAAGAGATGGAGAATCCACCACTTTCCCTTTCACTGAGTGCCAGGGGGCTCCATTTCCCCTTCCACTAGCTCCCCATTTACAGTGAGCCAGAGCAGTACCTGCAACAGGGAGCGGGAGTTGCTGAAGGCCTCAGAGGCACAACCCCTGCAGTGTCTCTGGCACCTGGCGCAAGTGATGGATGATGCGGAGCTGGTGCCTCACTTTGGCCGTGACGCCCTCCTGCTGCAAGGGAATGAGAACCAGTCAGACTCAAACGCCCCGAGGAATCAGGGGGAATTAAGGGCACCTGGAACCAGCAGTATTTCCACTCAGCACCTGCCCAACACTGAGGGATAAATTCACCTCCTGAAACCCAGAATGGAGTCTTCTTGTCCTTTCTAGTAACCTCCAGTGCCAATCCCCCTCCTTCTAGGGTGAGCTCCTGCTACCTCCCCCTCAGTGTCCTTGACAGCTGTTCCACCTCCAAACCACAGCTTAAGTCATCAGAAACTCTTCTAGACCCCCACCAAGGTTGGGCTGGGAGGCGGGTCTAGCAGTGGGGGCAGGAGGGATTCTGGCAGCAGTGAAGTGGGTTGCGGGGAGGTTGAGATCTTGCCCAAGTCATCCGAGACACTAACGCTAAGCCACAGGATGGCAGCATCTAGTGTCTGTGGAGTCCAAGCACTATTTCAACCCCACAGTTTTGGATGAACTTCCCACAAGAGGAGGTGAAGATCACCCCCAGCAACACACACACACACACACACACACACCCCACTCCTGGTGGTGGGAGGGGAACAGGAGAAAGGACAAAAGAATTAAGAGATGAAGAGAAAGGAAGGAGTTATGGTGGAAAAGGTAAAATGAAAAGGACAAACCCTAATGTCCCCAGTGATTCCACGGGACAAAATCCCGTGTGGACTACAAAATTCTGTCACCTTGAACTAGTGTTTTCCATGCCTAGAATTCAACGGGCACCAGGTGGATCAGACTGAGCAGGTTCAAAAACCTCTTGGAGGCTCTTACCTTCTAAACAGGGACGTCTGTTTTCTAGTAAAATCAGTAAAAGGGAAGGAGAAAACTCGAAAGAGGCTCCTGCTCGCACTCACATACGTGAACCCTAATACTCTCTCAGTACTCAAAGAGAGACCTCGAGAAGGAGACTTGCTAAAGCAAAGCCACAGGGGTCTCTGAGGTTTCCCTGGCCCTGCGCCCCTGACTGATGTCAGCATCTCTCTCTGAGGTCACCACCTCCCTAACACCTTTGACCAATATGCTGAGATACTGCATGTAGCGGGGCGGCCTGGCTCCCAGGCGCCCCAGGAAGTCAAGGCCACCGCGGCCTGTCCCCACCCCCTGGAAGTCAAGGGGCGGGACAGGAAGTATAAAGGCCAAGCCACAGCGCTCAGTAGCTGGCCGGCAGCGGGAGAGGACAGACGCTGGTGCCCGAGCTCCCGCGGACCTGAGCCTGCCGAGAGCCCGGTATCCTGAGGAACGGTCTGAGCTTCCCCCGCCAAGGGCCCAGAGGGAGTGACAGACCTACCTGCTGCTCGGGGCCCGGAGGAGCCCATGATCTGCGACCCAGCAGACGGAATTCAGGAGGAACAGGTACCCATGGAGGAGGAGATGGGAAGTGGCCCGGGGATAGCAGACCCCGAACCCATGTCAGTGTGTTGCGGTCAGGATCCCCACTGACTGCGCGGCAGACGGACTGCTGCGGATAGGGCCCCGGGCTGGAACACAGTGGAGTGGGTGGGCCTGTGTTCCCCCCTGCCACCCCGTGCTGGGTGGCAGTCTCTCCTCCTCCTTGTCCAAGGGGCCTGGGCCTCTGACTGACGATTGGTTTGCTGCCCCGCCCTGACCTAGGGCCTGGGCTAACCCAAACTGACCCAGCTCCTGCTACAAGGCCTGGGCCGCTGACTGACTACTGGTTTGTTCCCCGCCCTGACCCAGGGCCGGAGCTGTTGATTGTGTGCTCAGTCCCTGCATAAGGGCCTGAGCTCTGAACTGTTGATTGTGTGCTCAGTCCCTGCACAAAGGCCTGAGCGCCGAACTGCTAATTGTGTGCTCAGCCCCTACCCAAAGGTCTGGGCCCTAACTGTTATTCGCTTTGTAGCGGGGCGGCCTGGCTCCCAGGTACCCCAGGAAGGGACGAGCCCCACCCCGGAACTACTACACTGCAAAAGGCCTTTGTGATGTCACTGCCACACCCACCCATCCCCTGAAGTGCTAATGTCCTGCTGCTCGCCTGACACTTTGAAGGTTTCAGCTACTCTCTGAGACCTTTAGAACATCTCATCTAACCCCCTGCATATCATAGGCTTCCTGTATAGTACAATAGGTACTTTTTGGGCACACACATTCCAGAAAGGCATCTAGTCTTCATGAAATGACATCAAGAGATGGAGAATCCACCACTTTCCCTTTTACTGAGTATCAGGGGGCTCCATTTCCCCTTCCACTAGCTCCCCATTTACAGTGAGCCAGAGCAGTACCTGCAGCAGGGAGCGGGAGTTGCTGATGGCCTCAGAGGCACAGCCCCTGCAGTGTCTAAGGCACCTGGCACAAGTGCCGGATGATGCAGAGCTGGTGCATCACTCTGGCCATGACGTCCTCCTGCTGCAAGGGAACGAGAACCTGTCAAAGACTCAAACGCCCCGAGGAATCAGGGGGAATTAAGGGCATCTGGAACCAGCAGTATTTCCACCCAGCACCTCCCCACCACTGAGGGATGAATTCACCTCCTGAACCCCAGAATGGAGTCTTCTTGTCCTTTCTAGTAATCTCCAGTGCCAACCCCCCTCCTTGAAGGATGAGATCCTGCTACTTCCCCCTCAGTGCCCTTGACAGCTGTTCCACCTCCAAACCACAGCTCAAGTTATCAGAACCCTCTTCTCCACCCCCACCCAGGTTGGGCAGGGAGGCGGCTCTAGCAGGGGGGGCAGGAGGGATTCTGGCAGCAGTGAAGTGGGTTGCGGGGAGGTTGAGATCTTGCCCCAAGTCATCCCAGACACTAATGCTAAACCACACGATGGCATCATCTAGTGTCAGTGGAGTCCAAGCACTATTTCAACCACACAGTTTTGGATCAACTCCCCACAAGGGGAGGTGAAGAGCACCCCCAGCAACACACACACACACACACACACCCCACTCCTGGTGGTGGCAGGTGAACAGGAGAAAGGACAAAAGAAGTAAGAGATGAAGAGAAAGGAAGGAGGGATGGAGGAAAAGATAAAACGAAAATGACAAACACTAATGTCCCCTGTGATTCTACGGGACAAAATCCCACAGAGGGAATAAAATTCTGCCACCTTAACCTAGTGTTTTCCATGCCTAGAATTCAGCTGGCACCAGATGGATCAGACTGAGCAGGTTCCAAAACCTCTTGGAGGCTCTTACCTTCTAAATAGGGACGTCTGTTTTCTAGTAAAATCCGTCAAAGGAAAGGAGAAAACTCCAAAGAGGCTCCTGCTCGCACTCACACATGTGAACACTAATACTCTCTCAGTCCTCAAAGAGAGACCTCGAGAAGGAGACTTGCTGAAGCAATAACAGACACTTGGTGGGATAACTCACATGACTGGAGTACTGTCATGGATGGATATAAACTGTTCAGGAAGGACAGGCAGGGC
>NW_027055249.1:0-8076 GCF_011386835.1 Chrysemys picta bellii | reverse complement strand
TCTGGGTGGGGCGAGCTTTCCGCCAGGGGCCCGTAGGTGCTCCGATTGCTCCCGGTGCCAGGGGCTGTGACCCTTCGGAGGTGGGGTGGGGTGCTCTCCAGTGGCAGCCTGTGGTTTCTACGGAGGAACGAGCCCACCTTAGGACTGCCTTTGACCGTCATGGGCCAGCCCCTGCACAGGTGCAAATTGGCCTAGCTGCCGTGGGGGCAGCAGAGCGGCTTTGATTTACAGCTCCCGAGGACCTGGCCCTATGGGAGCTGGTAGCAACCACCTCCCATCTGCCTCCCTGCAGAATCCCAGTTTGGCGGCGATGTTCAAACCGGGGGGAGCCCATGGCACTGCCTGCAGCTCAGGACCAGCCCCTGGTCCCCATCCTGCCTGCTATCAGACCGCACGATAGCGCAGAGCCAGACCGTGTCAGAACGCCCCAGCCGTACCCCAAAACCAGGAGTGCGGAACCTGAGGGGCTAGGTTGGATGGCTGGTGGCAGTGATGAGACGGGGGGACCATGGGAAGATTAAATGCAGACTGGATGCAGGAATCCCCGGGCGAGGCCTCAGGCCTGCACTGTACTGGTCAGACTGGGTGATTGTAACAGTCCCTTCTGGCTGAATGACTCCAGTCCAGCCTGAAAGATCTTGTGTCCGAGCCACGTGTCCCTTCCTGCTCCTCTGCCCCTTTCCTCTCTGGTTTTCTGTGTCCGCTCCTCCCTCTCTACCCCGCTAGCTTGGATGCAATAACAACACTCCACTCTCTGACTCCGCTGCTGCCTCTCTCATCCGGGATTTTTTCTCCCGTAATCCTGCTAATTTTCTGTCCCTAGGTCTGACGACAGCGATTCCTCTGTCTCGGAGGTGCTGAGGTACATACAACTTTCTATTGATTAGAACTCTCCTGCTTCTCGCATTTCCCTCCCCCTGCCCTGCATGCTGAATCCGTGCTGGCCAAACTCTGGGCCTTGCTTCTTTGCTAAATCTATTGGGACTCTGTCCTGGTGCTGCTCTTGCTCGCTGTGTGTCCCTCTTTCCTTCTCTCTGCTTCCCCGCATGGCCCTGGCATGCCGTGTCCGGCTGTGGAAGTCCCTTTCTGCCTCTGGTCTCCAGTGCCTTAAGGTCTGAGCCATCGTCTTGAAATGCAGTGCTGGGGGTTTAAGCGGATAGCGTACGGTGCTTTCACTGAATGGGGACAGCTGCATGCTCTATTCTGCCTCGAGGGCAGGGCGGGTAGTGATGATATCTTGCGCTGTGTCTGGCCTAGCTGCAAGAGGCAGGGCAGTCCAGCTGTTGGAGCCGGTGGATGCTTGGAGGGTCCAGGCTATGATGCTTTTTTTGGGGGGGTCTTCTCTCGCACCTTCAGTTCAGACATCTCCAAGCACTTGACAAACGTGGCTTCAGCCTCCCAGCACCCATGGCGAGGCTGGTCAGGATTGTTATCCCTGTCTTGTGCCTCGGTTTCCCCATCTGCAAAGAGTAAACACCTGGGGTGCAGCCTCTTGGCACCGAGGATCCTGTGGCTGCTGCTGAGGCCTGTGCAGCCTCCCAGATATATTAGAGCAGCCTTGGGGTTGCTCTAACTCACTGCAACCTCCCAAAGGGCTGCTTGCCAGCTATGCCACAACCCAGAGTTCCCCTAATGGGGTGTGCTAAGGCCCTGGCTCTGCCCCCAGCATGCCTGGGTTTGCAACACGAGCCACATAGAACCAATTACACTAGCCCAAGGCAGTGTCTGTGCCAGGAGAACTCTCCTTCCCCCATTCCCTGCACATCAAAAGGGCCAGGCTGGCAGAGGAGCATCTCCCCACTGGCCTTTGGGTGCCTATTTGAGACACCGTGGGCCTGACTCTGACACCCTGAGCACCATCAGCTGGAGTAGTGGGTGCTCAGCGCCCCTCAAAAAATCCATTCCAACCATGCCACAAATGTGCCGTGTGACCCTGGGCTAGCCCTTTCCCCTCCCTTTGCCTCAGTGTCCCCACCTGTAATCCAACCCTGCTGGAAGGAGGGGAGGTGTTTAGAGATCCTGGCTGGGAAGCTACTTTGGGGCTATCAACCCTCTCCATGATGGGCTCTTCCACCTGGGCTCTTTTCTCAGGGGTGTCGATTCTCATGTGCTCAGCGCCCTAGAACCTCCCTCTGAACTCTGCTCACAGCCCCATTGGCTGTTGCTGGGGCAAAGCCTAGAACTGGTTTGAGACAGGATTGTCTCCTGGCCAGGAAGCCAGGATTCCTGGGTTCTCTCCCTGTTCTCGGGGGATTGAGAACTCCTAGGCTCTGTTCCCAGCTCTGCCATTGATTCGCCACATGACCTGTTAAAAATCCCTTCCCGATCTGCCAAAGCAGGGTGAAGCTCATTGCAAAACCGGAGTGGGTCAGATGGAGAAAGGGCGCTTCCCCCACCCGCTGGCCACGGGGTGGTGCCCTTATGCCCCACATAGCACGGCTGGAGCAGGGCCCCAGTTTGTTCAAGCCTGGAGGTTCTGGGAGTTGGGTCCGGAGCCAGCCTGTCCCTGCTAGTCTCTGACTCCACAGGGGATGGGGCAGCGTGTGCCATGCAGCAGCCTGGACTCTGTTGGCTTCGGGATCTTGCCTGGATGGGGCACAGGGGCCACCCACAGCTCTCACGGGGGGAGGGGGGTAGCTCATCTGTGCCAGCAGCGAGATGGCCGGGGGTGAAGCCCGTTTCCTTTCCAAGCCCCAGCCCCAAGCCAAGGCAGGGTCTGCACGAGTCCCTGAGCCCTTAGCACCAATGGGGTGTGACCTGTCCCCGGGGGGCCCGTCTGGGGAGCAGGCTGCCCAGCAGCTTCTGTCTGTGGTTTGCTTTGCTCCGGAGCCCCACTAGCAGGCCCTGGCAGCCTCGTGGGGCGGGATCTGGCTTTGTCCTGGGTCACCCAGCCAGCGCCCCCCTGCTGACGCCCTTGCTCTCTCTCTCCCACGGAAGGGGCCTCATTAACCCCGTGGGCGGTGCCAGGAGCACCCGGACGGCCCCGCTGCAGTGCATCTCCATGGCGGAAGGACACTCCAAGCCCGTTCTCCGCGTGGACGCCACCGACGACCTGCTCTTCTCCGGATCCAAAGGTGCGCGCCTCAGGGGCGGGCCGGCTGCTGAGCTCTGGGTGTGATCATTGGGGAGTGAGCCTGTTACCCAGGGGAGGGGCTGAGCCACCCCAAACTGCGGGGGCAGGACAGGAGCCTCTTGCTCAGACGGCACCGGCCTGCCTGAAAGCCACAACGGGCCGGTGCAGTTCTGGGTCCCCCCAGCAGAGGGCAGCAATGCTGCACGAGTCATTAGGCTGAACAGCTGTGTGGTGACATCCCTGAAGCGAGTTGTTGGGGCCTCTGCCCGGTTCCTAGTGGCTGGATGTTCACCTCGCACCTGGCACTAATAGACCCTCCCCCCGTTGGCAGGTCTGGCAGAGGTGCCAGAGGCTGGATGGGCCACAGGGACTGAGCTCCCCTGGGGCACTCGTGGGAGCAGGGGGAGGTGGGGGGGAGGGAGGGAGGAAGCCATGGGGATCCTTTGCTGAGGACAGGAAGGGTCCCGCAGTGTCATGTGCTCCTGCCTCCTCCCGCAGACCGGAGCTGCAAAATGTGGAACCTGGTGACGGGCCAGGAAATCGCCTCGCTAAAGGGCCACCCCAATAATGTGGTGTCCATCAAGTACTGCAGCCACTCAGGGTTGGTCTTCACTGTCTCCACCTCCTACATCAAGGTGTGGGATATCCGGGATTAGGCCAAGTGCGTCCGCACCCTCACGTAAGTACCTGACGCACCGAGGCTGCCCTGTGGGCCTGGCCAAGCTCGACGCACTGCCCTGCCAGCGTTCTGCACTCAGGGCAGCATTGCAAAGGCCAGGCGGCCGGGCTGGTCTGCAGGGCTGAGTCTAGGAATGCTGCAATGCAGGTCGTTCTAGCCTGGCCTGGCTCGTGGAGGCTCCGTGGCTTGGTGCTCTGCTCTCAGGGAAGTTGCTCCTCTCGTCTGTTTCGGGGGGCACCGTGCACCCTACAGTTGCTTTGATCAGGGATGGGTAATGACCCATCTGCAGCTGCCAGCACCGTTTCCAGACCCCAGCGAATCAGCCCCTCTCTCTGGTGCCCAGCCACAGACTGAGACTTCTCTTTTAGGCCTCCCCAATCTGACTGGCGGGAACAGGAGCGGCGCCAGGGTTTTTGGCGCCCTAGACGGGGGTCCTTCCGTGCTCCCGGTCGTCGTCGGCAATTCAGCGGTGGGGGGGTCCTTCCGTGCTCCCGGTCGTCGTCGGCAATTCAGCGGTGGGGGGGTCCTTCCGTGCTCCCGGTCGTCGTCGGCAATTCAGCGGTGGGGGGGTCCTTCCACGCTCCCGGTCTTCGGGTCACTTCGGCGGCGGGTCCTGGAGCAAGTGAAGGACCCGCTGCAGAATTGCCGCCGAACACCCGGAGCGCGGAAGGACCCCCCGCCGCCGAATTGCTGCCCCTCCCCCCCAAATCCTGGTGCGGTCGCCTAAATGGAAGCGCCGGCCCTGGGCGGGAACATGCCTGGGCTGCCTGTCAACATCAACTCCAAGCCAGGGGTGGGGTTTGTGTCGCTCCGCCCTGGGCGTGGAGCTGGCATGCCTGCTGGTACGGGTCTGGCTGGCTGCGTGGCAAGGCACCTCCCTTGGGTGCCGAAAGCTGCTGCCTGGGTCACCCTTGCTGTGCCGTTGCTCCTGGCTTGAGGGGACGTGGGGCTGAGCGGGGGGGTCTCATCCTGGTACCACTGGCACTGCATATGGCCAGGAAGTGGTGTTGCTTCCCCCTATAGATGGCTGGGGACAGACGCTGTCCAGCCTTCTAATCAGTCCACAACGGGCTAGATCTTCCATTCCACACTGTGTAAATTGCCCCCTCCCTCCCCCGAGGGTCTCTGCCTTGAGGCTCACCTGTTTGTCTCTTTGGCTTAGCTCTTCAGGTCAGGTGATCTCTGGGGATGCCTGGGCTGGGACCACCACCCGCACCATTGCCAGCGTGCAGGGCGAGCACCAGATCAACCAGATCGCACTCAACCCCACCGGCACCGTGCTCTACGCTGCCGCCGGGAACTCTGTCCGCATCTGGGAGCTCAACAGGTCCGGGCGGGGCTAACTCGGGCCCCCAGGCAAGGGCAGCTCTTGTGGGGAGGCAGACGGGTGCTGCGTAGGCAGAGGGAGCAGTCGTTCTGGGCTGAGCGGGGGCCCGCTCCCTCCCGGCTGGAAGCTGTGTTATTGAGGCAGGGGTGGATTTGGACTGGCACCGGGGGAAGCTGCACTGGCACAAACCCCAGCGTGGAGCAGCTTAGCCTGTTTGCTCCTGGGCTTTGCACTACATCAGCCCCAGCAGCTGCTGATCACGCCCAAAGGGGGCTGAAAGTAGGACCCAGTGCTCCTCTCCCAGCTGCAGCCCTTAGGGCAGAGGTGGGGAACCTTTTCTCTGTCACTGGCCATTGACCCACAGGAAAAATCACGGTAGCCAGTTCTATAGGGCTGGGCCCCACCTGCTGCGGTTAAAGGGCTCAGTGGCCTATGGCGAATGGGGACAGGTTGGTCTGGGGGTAGATAGCGCTCGGCGTTGTCCCTATTTCTGACCCCGGTGAGTGTGGCTGTCTGGTCTCCAGGCGCCACAGGCCGCGGTGCCTGGCTCTCCAGGTCAGTGGTGGCGCGCAGCAGTGCGGGGACGGCCTCCGGTGGGTCTGGGATAGAGCAGCAGCCGAAGGGGGCGTGCAGGCCGGTGCTGGGAGGCAGGAAGTCTGGCTCTGCCATGAGACTTGGCTAACATTTCAGAGGCCTCCATTGATTTTTTTTTTTTTTTTTTTTAGTGGTGGTGGGCTCTGTTTTGGAGAACCTACCGTGTGCCCGCCCGGGGCTGGGTTGTTCAGAGGAGCTGGGCACTGTAGGAGTCAAGGGGAGCAGTGGGGGCTCTGCTCCTCTGAAAATGGGGTGGTCGGGGTGTCCCCCAAAATGGAGCTGCCCAGAGCTAGTCACCATTTGTGGCTGTGTGACCCTCCCCCACAGTCTCTCCCCTATGAAATGAGGCTAATGCTCATTTTTCTTCCCACTGGAGCGCTGAGGATTGATGGCAGACAAATAATTAGAGAGATGGGGGGTGAGGGGGAATCTCTTTTTTATTGGACCAGCTCCTGTGGGTGGAAGGGACAAGCTTTCAAGCCCCACCCTGGAAGAAGAGCTGAGTTTGCAGACTTGTCCCTTCCCCCCACACACACAGAAATTGGTCCAATCAAAGAGATTCTCTCCCCCATCTTGTGTGTCTCATATCAGGGTTGCCAGCACGGCTTGGATTGATTAGAGCTTGGAGATCCCCTGGTCAATCCCAATGAGCAATTGTCTCCTGGGGCGGAGCCCTCTTCTCTCCTGCTGAGGTGCTTCTGTAGCTCACCAGAGTCCCCTTGTCTTGAATTCAAATCCTCGGCTGCTGCTTGATGAGAAATCGATCGGAGCTTAAAAATTCCAGCTCTCAGCCACGGTACAGATGTGGGGGGTTTGTCTCAGCCCATTACAGAGCCAGCAGCCAGCTGCAAACCCAGCATCTGGCTCTGGCTGCTGGCCTGACCCTGCCCTGGAGCTCAGGGGGCAGTTTGGGTCTTGATGGCCCCGGCTGGCAGCGTGGATCGTGGGCGCTCACTGGCTCTGCCCTGTCTCTGTGCCTGCCAGCAAATCCCCAACGCGCACAAGGACTGGGTCTGCGCCCTGGCCTTCGTCCCTGGCCGCCCCATGCTGCTGAGCGCCTGCTGCGGGGGCGTGGTGAAGGTCTGGAACATGGAGAACTTCACACCCGTTGGGGAGATCAAGGGCCACGACAGCCCCATCAATGCCATCTGCACCAATTCCAAGCACATATTCACTGCTTCCAGGTGAGGGTGGTGGGCTGGGCTAGGCCCCTGCGGCATGGGGGAGGGAGGTCTGACCCCCAACTCACCCCAGTGCAGCAGAGCTGCAGGAGCTCTCCAAACCCACTGTTGCTCCCCGCATGTGGCAGGGCCTGGAATGGCGCTGGGAGTGAGGGATGGGAACAGCGCCGGAGCCGGGCTGCAGGCGGTTTGGTGTGGGGCAGCAGTCGGCTGCAGGGCCCCCAACCCCTCCCCATCTAGCCTCTCGTCTCCTCCATCTCTCAGCCATTGTTAGGTCGCCCCACAGTGAGGCTCTTCTGCCCCATCCAGTTATGCCAAGCGCTGGTCCTGCCCTGCCCCGCCATGCTTTTGGGATGCTCTTGCCAGCTCCTTTGATGTGCCGGGACTAGCCAGACCTGGTGCTGCTGGCCCTGCCACCCTCAGCGCAGAGAACGGACTTTCTGCCAACCGGGCACCAGCTCCTCCTCGACGGTGCCTTGTGCATCTCCAATGAGAGCACCACCGCCCCCTCCTTCTGCTCCCCAGCCCCTGTGCACAGCCCTGGCCCCCAGAGGGGGTCCCCGGGTTCACAATGTCTCTGGCACCGTCTCTGATCTCCTCTTTTCCGACCATGTCCCTTTTCTCCTTTCCTTTCTCTTCCCTCCCCCCCCCCCCCCTCTGTTTCTCTCTGTGCCGCAGTGACTGCCAGGTAAAGCTATGGAGTTACGTGCCTGGGCTCACCCCCTGCCTTCCTCACCGCGTCCTTGCCATAAAGGGGCGTGCCACTTGCCTGCCTTGCCCCTCCTCCTGCTCTCTCTGGCTCTCACCCCCTCTGGCTCTCTCTCCTTTTCTTTCTCTGTCTCTTCTCTCTCCGCTCTGGTCTCAGCTGCTTCTTAACAGTATGAGATTCTTTTGGATTTTCCCCCCATGTAGAGCTCTTTGCAAGAGGAGACTGTCCTCTTGCCCCCCACCTCCCAGTCCCCCAGGTGATTGGATTCAGTGGCCAGCTCGGGGGTTTGCCCATCTGACTACTGCTCCTCCTGGGCCACTGCTGGGGGGATCCCCGCCCCATCCCCACCCCCCACTGCGTCACTGGCCACTGCCAGTGAGGTGCCACTGGCTGAGCCTGCGTTACTGGCAGAGTGCCCTGTTACTGGCGCTCTGGGGGATTATCCCGCTGGCGGGAAGCTGGGCGCATCTGCTCCCTCCTTGCGCTGGTGCCCGCCCGCCTGGGGCACAGCGG
>NW_027055248.1:0-8078 GCF_011386835.1 Chrysemys picta bellii | reverse complement strand
TGTCTCGCTCTCCTCTCTCCCCGCCCCCATCCCTCAGATGGGATGTTCGTTCCAGACTGGCAAAATTATAAGGCTTCCCAACATTTCAACACTTCCCATTCTAAATTTTCGGTTGCTTAACTATAGGCTAGCTCTGCTTACAACAAAGCCTATTCAGAACCTCTGATTAAAGGGATTATAAGTGTAGCAACCTCCATCATAGCTAGTCACCAAAGATTGAACCCGAGCCATCCAGACTTAAAAGCATGAGCTTCTACTACTTGAGTTCAAGATATAACTCCCTTAGCTGGTAGCTATACAGTTATCCTTTAAAAATCCACCAGAGGAGAGCACAAAACACAGGTTGGACAGTGAATTACAAAAGTGCCAAATATTATTATTAGACCTGGAATACTTTTCACAATGAACATCAGCCGGGGGTAAACTGGGAATTTAAGAAAATTTGGAACAAAATTTGAGAATAACATTCAGTGCTGTGGTTTAAAAGAAAAAAAACCTGTTAAAACTCATAACTTAGCAGTATTCAGTGTTTGAAAAAAAAACAAAAAAACCCCAACCTTTAGGAGCTCTGGGATACAAGTTAAGAACGTTGAAACAGGAAGATGTTCTGCTTAGTTACCACTTGGGCAAGGCGGCGTGCTATGGAATACTTGCAAGATTTCACTGGAATGTTTTACAATATAGAGCAGCGCAATGCTGATTCCATTGATATTGTTGAGCAACTCAGGCTGATTTTATTTCAGCCCACATCTTAATAGTTTTGAATACTATAGATCACAATTTTCAGCTCAGTTGGTCTGAACAGGCTTTAAAATTGCTATGCTCTAAAGTGTATATTAACTCCAATGTTATAAACCGGCGTGTCAGAGAACTGTGTGCCACTACTACTAGACAGTGGCACAAGGCAATTCAGTGTGAATCACGGAAATGTAGGACTGGAAGGGACATCAACAGGACATCTAGTCAAACCCCTGCACTGAGGCAGGACTGAGTAATAACAACACTAGACCATCCTTGACAGGTGTTTGTCTAACCTCTTAAAAAACTCCAGTGACTGCTATTCCATAACCTCTTTAGGTAATTTGTCCAGTGCTTAACTACCTCTACAGTTAGGAAGTTTTTCCTAATATCGAACCTAAATCTCCCTTGCTACAATTTAAGCCCATTGCTTCTTTTTCCTGCATGTCCTGAGTGGCACGGGGGTGAGTCCAGGCTGTGGGATTGGGGGGAGGGAGGTCGAGGAAGTCGGTGGGCGTGTGGGGATGGACCAGGGGAAGCAGGGTGGAGGAACTGAGGGGGACTGGACTGGGAGAGTCAGGGGGGCTGAGAGGGATGGGTCAGGACTGGGATGGGGGGAGCAGGGTAGGGGCTGAGGGGAGCATGAATGGGACAGGGTAGAGAGCTGTGTAGAGTGGGACGGGGTGGGGAGAGGGACAGGGTCTGGAGGGGATGAGACGGAGGGGAGCAGGACTGGAATGGGGGGGAAGTTGAGGGGGTGGGACAGCAGGGGGAGCGATGGGTGTGGGATGACAGGAGAGGCTGAAGAAGAGATTTGGGGTAGGGCAGGGACTGAGGGCAGTGGGTTTGGGGTGGGAGATACAGGGGGGACTGCGGGGGAGGCTGAGGGAACAGGGTCAGGGCGGGGCTGAGGGCAGTGGGTTTGAGGTGGGAGGTACAGGGGGCACTGCAGGGGAGGCTGAGGGAACAGGGTCAGGGCGGGGGCTGAGGGCAGTGGGTTGGGTCTACACTGGCACCTCTCAGCATTGCTGTGCCGGGCGGCAGACCTGCACCAGCGCTCCCCTGGTGATGGAAGAGTCCTCAGTGGAAATGCAGACTTCATGACACAGACCCTCCTCGACACGTCAAACCTGATGCTGCTCTGGGCAGTCGCTAGGCGCTTGTCACTTTCAAACCCATGCAGGGGATCTGGCTCTTCTTCAGTTCTCAGGTTCAGAAAAGCCTCTGCATTTTGTGAGGGCTTCAGCATTCACATTCCTACTTCACAAACTGTCTGCTTGACACATTGCTCCCAGGGCATTCATTTTCATTCATTATCGGCAGGTCCATCAGATTAACGAGCAACACAGGGGGAAGGAACACAATGGTGCCAAGGATTTTTAATTTTTCAAACCACTTTGGCCTCAACAGGGTGTGACAATGCGGTTCTGGCGGAACCCAACTGAGAGTGCCAACTCAGGACAAATTGCTCAAATAGGGCAGTTACAGCCCAAGGCTGGGGTTTTTTCCACCTCTAAGGCAAACCAAACCAGCCAGACTAAGAGGACTTCAGTCTCACCCCACTGGCTAACCGCAAGTCTCACAAGCAATCTCCTTAGATACTCCAATTTCCCAGTATTACCACCAGTACCACTCGTTATGGGGACAAATGGTTATGAAAACCAATACCCCAGTAAAAGAAAAAGGTTCTCCTGATCCCAAAGGACCAAGCCCCAGACCCAGGTCAATATACAAATCAGATCTTACCCACAAATCACGCTGTTGCCAATCCTTTAGAATCTAAAATCTAAAGGTTTATTCATAAAAGGAAAAAGATAGAGATGAGAGTTAGAATTGGTTAAATGGAATCAATTACATACAATAATGGCAAAGTTCTTGGTTCAGGCTTGCAGCAGCGATGGAATAAACTGCAGGTTCAAATCAAGTCTCTGGAATACATCCCCCGCTGGGATGGGTCCTCAGTCCTTTGTTCAAAGCTTCAGCTTGTAGCAAAGTTCCTCCAGAGGTAAGAAGCAGGATTGAAGACCAGATGGAGATCAGGCATCAGCCTTATATAGTCTTTTCCAGGTGTAAGAACACCTCTTTGTTCTTACTGTGGAAAATTACAGCAACATGGAGTCTGGAGTCACATGGGCCAGTCCCTGCATACTTTGCTGAGGTACAAGGCGTATCTGCCTTCTCTCAATGGGTCCATTGTATAGCTGATGGTCCTTAATGGGCCATCAAGCAGGCTAGGCAGAGCTAATCTCAGCTAGTCTGGGATGTCACCCAGAAGCATAGCATAAGATTGCCATACAGACAGTATAGAGCCAATATTCATAACTTCGACTACAAAACTGATACACACATATAGACAGCATAATCATAACCAGTAAACCATAACCTTGTCCTAGACACCCCATTTGACCCCCTTTATACAAGATTTGGGTGCCACTACAGGACCTTGGTTGCAACAATGATCTATACGGTCCCAGTTTATGTCAATAACGTCACACCCCCAACGCAAAATTGATGCAGGAAGGGATGACACAAACATCACTGACTGCATCCCAAGAGTTCCCCATCCTGGGTTCTGTCTCACTACAGCTAGTATTGGGTTAGAAGCCATACCAGTGTATAACAGAAATGGTTTATCAAAATCATGTTCAACCATATGATTGAACCTCTTTACAAACTCAAGGTAACACTTAGTTAGAACAATAGTGGATTGGATCTGCTCTGGCAGCATGGTTCCTGTATGTGCCATGTGATCTTGCCAAGAGCTAAAGAAAACTGCTACTTTATCCATACAAGCTCGGGCCAATGTTTGGAACCCAATTAACATCGAATAAATGCAGATATTAATGTTCTTCATAGTCCAGAAATCTTGGCATTTAGCCATGAAAGCAATATGGTAGTGTGCCTCAGTCTTCCTTTTCATACAGCACATTAGGTCTGGAATGTCCTTTCCCCTGTGAAAAGTTCCCATATTGTTTATATGCATTGCCTGTGAAACCCCAGTGTAACAAGGCCTTTTAACATAACGTGTGTTTTCATGTATTCCTTTTAACATGTTCAAGGAATTCTCCAAAAGATTAGGCACATTGTATATTTTTACAGTTTGTGGCAATAGCAACACATTAATTACAAAATTTAGCAAAAACAACAAGTTCATTGCAAGTGTCCATCTACAGTCATGTTTGTCATGCCACCCCTTTGGCTCAATACCATTGGAGTTTGGGCATTTTAGGGTTAACCTGTGGCTTCCCTTTGCAAAATTCAGTTTTCTCTTTCCTCCTTGTCCTGCAGGATCAAACCCTGATTTCTCTTGCTTAACAGAATTCACTGGCTGATGGGGTGGGCCCTCTTTGCTAATAGCTATTAGCAAGTCCTTCCTTTCCCAGCCAGGCAAGTAATTTGCACTACCCCAGACCAGAGCCAGTCCACCAGTTTTCATATTCGTAACTGCTATCATCTCCAAGGCTGGACTCTGTCTTAAAGAGATACCACACAAATCCAAAGAGTCTGCGGGTGAGAGTTTGCTTCCTCTCCCCCGCATCCTCAAGCATTTAGCCATAAAACTGCTCTGCTCTGACACATCAGTAACCAAATCTGTCCTCAAACCCTGAAGCACAAACTGCTCATTTAAAGAATCAGAAAGGAGACATTCCTGTTCCAACACCATTGTCTCCCCAACAAGTTGGCCCCACACAGCCACTTGGTTATAGGGATGCCTCAATTCCTTAACAACTTTTACTTCCTCTGAGACCTTCTCAAAGCTACCCACACTGGATCTTTTACAAGGAAAGTTAGTGGATCCCTTCACAACAGACAATTTTTGGCTGCTAGGAACTGAAACTTCCTTGATTAAATCACTCTCACACCCTTCAATTGCAGGGAACTGCTTGCACCGAGTACCATGAGGATTCCTTTCTCCAGGAGCTTTTCTAAGCAGCAATTCACCCCTCACAGAAATTCTGCCCTTACCCTCTTCACCTAGGGCTTGCTCTAAAGGCACACTTTCCTGAGCAACAACAGACTCTGTCTGGGTCTTACTTACATTCAGGATCACCTTTGGCCCATCAGGCAGATCTCTACACAATCCCCTTTCAGGCGAACCCATAGACTTCCTAGATAAAAGGTTAGAAATACTTCCCTTCTCTTTGCCACACACAAGCTTAGGAATTTTTTCCTTTTTGCTACAAGTTGTTAAACTGTCCGTAGGTAACACAACCAAATTACCTTTCGGCTCTCCTTGTGCCCTGGCTAGGGTATCACCCTGATCAGACAGAGTTGTTACACCCTTCTCCAACCACACATGAGCAACAGGCAAAATACAAGCACCAGAATTGTTTGGTCTCTGGGATTTTGCTAAGCCACTAACTGGATGCAACCTAGTTACGGGGCCATTCTCCCCAGCAGATGCAAACTTAGGACCATTCCCTTCCTGGGCTTTAGTTGAATCCAGAACCAACTCTGAGACAACTAAATTACTCTCAACCATCACAGGCCGAAAGGCACCTTCTGTCTGCTCCACAGACAAAAAAGAGTTGGAGACGCATTTTCCTTTACTAGACATACTGTTTGGGATTTCATTTCCCTTGTCCCAGCACACCGGGCTGTTCACAGACAACTGCTTGGAGACTGGGGTAGCTTCCTCCATAGGCAAGTCAATACCCCTGACAGACACAGGCACATTTCCTTCACTGTCACTATTCTTCGCACAGGAAACAGATAAGGTATAGGGACACTCATCTTCCACTCTCCTTGCCTTCCCAAACTGCTGACTAGATAAAGCCATCAGCTCACAAGACTGCCTAGGCTCATCCAAAATCTCCTTGTTCTCCTCTCCCTTCGCTTGATCTAATTCCAGATTTACTTCTGAGACATTAGATAGACATTCAGAAACTTCATTCACAGCCAAACAGCTACTTTCCAAAGACAAACTTTTGGAGAAACCCTCCATAGGCACAACCTTAGGATCAATCCTCTCTTGTGCCTGGTTTGTATTAACTTGACTGACCATAGCTTTAATGTCATTTCCAATCATAATATCCTTAGGGATTATGTCTTTTACTCCCACAACCATGGTGCCCTCCAATCCCTTCCATTTCAGGTGGATTTTAGCCAAAGGCACCCTGACAAAATACTTAGATAAGGCTACAACAGTTACATCTTCACCTGGCAAATAATCTTCCTTCCTGACAAGACTTGCTTTAACCAGAGTAATATCTGCTGCGGTGTCCCTCCATGCCATACACCTCACTCCATTCACTTCTGCACTGCTAATAAACTCTGCATTATTTCCCCCATATTTAGCTTTAATGTGAGTTTTAAGGTCAAATCCTTCAGAGACAACAGAAACAGCATTTGCACACAGGGCACCAATGCTGGGCTCTGTGTGGCTTGCCTGTGAGTTTACAACAACAGGGTTAGCATTGGCCGTGGCATTTGGGGTTGCTGGTTTTGGGCTGCCCTTCAGTGTCGGGCAGTCTGGTCTCATGTGGCCCAGCATACCACAGCGATAGCATGTAACCTGCTGGGGATGTGAGTTCCTACCCTCCGGGCCCCCTTGAACTCCTTTAGAAGTGTCAGGTTTATTTTTAAATCCTTCCCTCCTCTTGAACTGGGGAGAATGGTGATCAGTTTTCCCCGGGGTTTTACACCCTTC
This sequence comes from Chrysemys picta bellii, assembly GCF_011386835.1. Lineage (NCBI taxonomy): Eukaryota > Metazoa > Chordata > Testudines > Emydidae > Chrysemys > Chrysemys picta. Next base: position 1,690 of record NW_027055248.1, on the reverse strand, counting down.
TCGAGCCCTGTTTTGGGTATGGGCATCCGCAATCTCTGCCGCCCGTAGGACTGACTCAGGGTCCCTGTCACACACAGCTGCTCTCACATTGTCAGGCACAATGTCTAAGAACTGTTCCAAAGTTATTAAATCCAGCAGTTTTTCAAAACTCCCATGAACCTTGGCTCCCATAACCCACTTTTTAACAAAACCCATCAGCTTATGAGCACATTCTACAAAAGTACAATCCTTAGGCATTTTAAACTCTCTAAACTTAACTCTGTAAGATTCAGGAGTAACCTTGAATCGCCTTAACACAGAATCCTTAAACCGCTCATAATTTAATGCTTCTTGTTCCCCCAAGTCATTAAACACCTCCCTGGCTTTTCCAGTCAGTCTGGTTAGCAGGACAGGCATTCGCTGACCCTCAGGGATCTGGTACAGATTGCAGAGGCGTTCAAAGGTAGACAAAAACTCCTCTATATCCTCAGTATCATTGTAAATGGGACACATCCTTTCCCAGTTTTTCTCATGGCGGGGGGGAAGTGGAGTACCAGGTGGGGATGACTTTCTCCGCTCTTCCATTACTTGGAGCTGAAGTCTGGCCGTCTCCTGTTCCGCAGCGAGCAGCTCTAGACGCCCCTTACGAGCTCTCTCTTCTCTCTCATCAGCCTCCTTCTTTCTTTGATCAGCTTCTTTCTCTCTCTCTCTTTCTAACTCTGCTATTTTGTGCTTCTCCAGCAATCGAAGATCTGCTAGCTTCTGTTCATGCTCAAATTGCAGTTTACTTGTCACCCTTTGCATCCTAATTTTTTCTGCATCTTCTGCAGCCTCAGGTAAGGGCTGTGCTCTTGCCCCCTGATCACTGGCTATTAGCAGATTTCTCAATTCTTCCTTTGTAGCTTTCTTTCTAAAGCTTATCCTCTTTTCTGAACACAAATTTTCCAGGGCTTTTTTCCCAAGTCCCTCATATGCTCTTTGCTCAGCCATTGCAGCAGCTCTTTAACCAACAAAACTCTCAATCCCAAAATTCAAATTTGGATAGCGTGGAGTTCTGACCCAAAGCTTAATTGACCTGGTTCTGTGGATCCAAGCACGACTACGCCACTGTGACAATGCGGTTCTGGCGGAACCCAACTGAGAGCGCCAACTCAGGACAAATTGCTCAAATAGGGCAGTTACAGCCCAAGGCTGGGGTTTTTTCCACCTCTAAGGCAAACCAAACCAGCCAGACTAAGAGGACTTCAGTCTCACCCCACTGGCTAACTGCAAGTCTCACAAGCAATCTCCTTAGATACTCCAGTTTCCCAGTATTACCACCAGTACCACTCGTTATGGGGACAAATGGTTATGAAAACCAATACCCCAGTAAAAGAAAAAGGTTCTCCTGATCCCAAAGGACCAAGCCCCAGACCCAGGTCAATATACAAATCAGATCTTACCCACAAATCACGCTGTTGCCAATCCTTTAGAATCTAAAATCTAAAGGTTTATTCATAAAAGGAAAAAGATAGAGATGAGAGTTAGAATTGGTTAAATGGAATCAATTACATACAATAATGGCAAAGTTCTTGGTTCAGGCTTGCAGCAGCGATGGAATAAACTGCAGGTTCAAATCAAGTCTCTGGAATACATCCCCCGCTGGGATGGGTCCTCAGTCCTTTGTTCAAAGCTTCAGCTTGTAGCAAAGTTCCTCCAGAGGTAAGAAGCA
>NW_027055247.1:0-8089 GCF_011386835.1 Chrysemys picta bellii | reverse complement strand
CTGTGTGACGTTTTCAGAGATGGGCTGTCCCGGCTCAGATCAAATAAGAACCTGAGGCCGCTCAGCCTGTCCTCTAAGCTCAGACTCCTTGCACTCCCCTTTCCCCAGCAGCTGGGTCTGAACTTCCTGCTTCTCGGTAGGATCAGAGGAGCCAAAATATCCGTGACAGGGAGGATCAGAGAGTGAATGAAAGAACCAAAGCACAGGAGAGCCAGACAGACAGAGGAGGGGAGGGTCTCCCAGCAGCAGGACTCAGCAGAAGCCTCCTTTTCCCAGCCCTTGTTCTGCAGGTCTGAGAGGCCCAGGGAAGGATCTCAGCATCCAGGGGCTTCTCTGGGCTCCATTCCCCCTGGTGCTGATCCACAGGCAGCTGCTCAGTCCCAGTGCAGGAAGCTCCCTTCCCTCCCCTGGGTACTGCTGGCTCTTGTGTAAATGGATTCACTCCAGTCTGCGCTGGGTCCCATAGGAACAAAGGGGCGGGGAGAGAACGTGCTCCTCGGATCCGCACCTCGCTCCCGAAGTCAATGTCCGAGCTGAGCCTCAGCATGTCTGGGGCCCCACGTCCATCCCAGCTGGGCTGTCTCCCTGCCACATGGCTGCTCTGCAGTGTCAGACACAGCAGGGATGGTTCCAGCCAGACCCTAGGCTGACACAGCCAGCGCTGGATCCTGTGCTGCACCTCCCCAGGGCTCTGAGACACTCCATGTGGAGGCAGATGAGGCATGGCCCTGCCCTTGGTGGGGAGAGGTCAGGGCCATAGAACCTCCTGTCCAGGACCCTGGCAGTGCTGTGCTGTGCTGTGCTGTGCGGTGGAGCAGCTGTGCCCAGCCCTGGATGTGTGTTACTGGCTCTGTATCAAGGCCTAGGAGTGGCGTAGCAATTTTCTTCTCTAAACCCCTTCTGTTCCTGCTCCTTTTCCCCTCACAGTGGGAGCCGAGCAGAGCAATGTGTGAGGGATGGAGTCGTGTTCCGAGCCTCCCGCATCCCACCTGCTTAGCCCCTGCGCAGGCCGAGGTGGATGGATGGAGCGACAGAGAGAAAACAGCAGCAAAAAGAGGGAAACAAACATTACAAATAAATGAATTCACCAACCTGACCAATGGCTCCTGGCCTCTCTGTTCCCAGCCCCCTTATCCCTGTTCAGCCCCAGATCACAGCTTCACCCAGGACTTCTCAGGTCCAGGTGTGTCCCATCCAGCTAGGGCTCTGCCCTGCGCAGCCAGCCGGGGGAAAGGGTCTGTGGGAAAAGATCTGCTAAGCACCATTGTGTCCAATAGCCCTCACCTTTTCCAGCTAGCGACTAGTGCGGGATCTTCCTTACTTGTAAACATGAACTGTGGGACTGTAGAGTCTCTCTGCCCGCTACAGGTTATAAACAGAAATACTCAGCTATGAGCCGGGGCCTGATACAGCTAACATGTAATGGGGTCTCCTTTGGCTGAAGTGGTCGAGGCCCATGCGGAGCTGCTCCTCCCCAGCCCCTCTCCTCCCCCTCCCTCCTGAGTGGAGCTGCCCCCCTCCACGGTTCCTCTTTCCCCCCCCCATTTTATACATGGGTATAGTGAAACACCCAAAGGTTAAGTGACTTGCCTACAGTCACGCACAAAGTCAATCAAGTATCATTGCTAGTTAGAAAACTCAAGAGTCCTGCCTGCCAATCTCCAACACTTATGATAGAGATTGTTTTAATAAAAAAAAAAAACCTCATGTCTCAGCTATTACAATATTCAGCACTTATGCAGAGTTCTCTGCCATAATGTTGTATTATGTGTACAGACCCCTGCAACTGTCCACACTCACTCACCTGAAACCACAGGCTCTAAAACTACTGTCACAAGTATCAGCAGGGTTATTAATTCAAAACCATACAATTTATTGACAAGATGACAACTTTAAAGATAGCTACCTTTTAGGTGCATTGAACCACTTATTTTCATTCATATTTAAACCTGCCACCCCCGATCCTGCCCTGCAGACCTGAACTCCCAGCATTCTCAGGACACATGCTGATCCCTAGTGGCCACTGCTGATATCCAGCACCTCCCTCCTCTCTTAACCTGTGAGTCCCTCTCTGGATTGGAACTGGACTGGAACCAAAGACCATCTTGGAAGCAACATTACCAGCCCAAGCAGTCAAAAATCATGAGTTAGACCCCCCAGAATCACAGGCTCTACCGCCGCCGCTTCATTCATTCTTCGGCGGTAATTTGGCGGCAGGCCCTTCCTTCCAAGAGGGACTGAGGGACCCACCGCCAAATTGCCGCCGAAGACCCGGCCCTGGGGTAGGGCACAATTTTATATTCTTGCCTTGGGCGCAAAAATACCTAGTTACGGCTCTGCAACCATGTCAAATTTTGGTGGTGCCCAGACCCTGCCCCCACCCAAATTCCACCCCCCTCACCCACCCACCCAAGGCTCTGGGACGGAGTTTGGGTGAGGGAGGAGGTCTGGTGTGCAGGCCCTAGGCTGGGGCAGGGGATTGGGGTGCAGGCTCTGGAAGGGAGTTTGGGGATGGGAGGGGTGCAGAGGGATGGGGTGCAGGGGTGAAGGCTGTGGGTTGTGGCTGCAGATGAGTGGTTTGGAGTGTGGGAGGGGCTCAGGGCGAGAGTAGGGGTGAGGGCTCTGGCTGGGGCTGGGAGGTTTGGGATGTGGGAGGGGCTGGCTTGGGCAGAGGGTTGGGGTGTGGGGGGATGTGGGCTCTGGCTGGGACTGGGGATAAGGTGTTTGGGGTGCTGGAGGGGCTCAGAGCTCGGGCAGAGAGTTGAGGGTGCAGTGGGGGGTGAAAGCTCTGACTGGGGGTATGGGCTCTGGGGTGGGGCAGGGCTAAGGATGAGTTTGGGGTGCAGGCCGGCTGCTCCAGGACAGGGGCCAGAGAGGAGGACTCCCCCCAGCCCTTTCCCTGCCGGCAGCAGCAAGCTCTGGGGGAGGAGCCCCCCTTTCTTGCCCCCCCAGCAGCACACTCACCCCCACCACTGTCACTGCATGTGCTCCTAGGGCCCCTCTCATTTACAGGAATCTCTCTCGCCTCCTCCGTGGTGGGTGCCAGGGGGTGCTGTGTGCGCCTCCTCCCCTGCTGTTGCCCCTGACTAGCCTCACTGCGGGTGAGGGATGGGGCTGCCTCCTTGCCCAGCATTGGGCAGGAGCAGTGACTGCGGTCTGAGGGGGAAGGGCAGGCTCAGAGTCAGTCTGTCCTGGCAGTAGAGGTGGAGGCACTAGGACCCAGCGGAAGCAGTTGCTGCAGGGAGGCAGCATGGAGCTGCAGGGTAGAGATAGTGACTCTCTGCTCAGGGCCCCGGGAAGGAGGGGGGCAGCAAGTCGGGGCCGGGGGACACTCGGGGGAGGCGCGGGGGGGCGGCCGGGAGATCACCCTAAATATCTCTGTGCCAGCAGCTTTTTTTTTTCTCTGCCGCTTTCTGCGCCCCTCAGCTTTGTGCGCCCGAGGCAAGTGCCTCACTCACAGGGCCGTAGCAACCCATTAGGCAACCTAGGCGGTCGCCTAGTGTCACGGAGTGTGGGGGAGACCAGGCCCTGCACCCCCGGCTTCCAGTGATTCACCATGACTCTCAGCCAGCCAGTTGAACAGAAGGTTTATTTAGACGACAGGAACACAGTCCAAAACAGGTCTTGCCAGTACTGACAACAGCACCCTCCCCCTTTAGTTAGGTCCATCTGGGGGCCCCAGGGAGGCCACAGCCCTGTCAGGTTCCCACTCCCCATCTTCCAGCCAGCTCCCAAACCTCCACACTCCCTTCAGCCTCCTCCTTTCTGGCCTTTTCCCGGCTCCTCCCCCAGCCTGTGTGTCTTTGTCCAGTTTCCCGGGCAGAGGTGTCACCTGGCCTCCAACCCCCGTCCTGGGTTCTCATGTTACATGCTCAGGTATCCTCCCTTCCCCAATGCAGGCAGCCCCAGCAAAACTCCCCTGCAACCTTCCCAGGTCAATACTCCCCACTCAGCATTCAAATAACACATCAAGAACATTCCCACTTCATCACATCTAGGGCGCTACAATTTGAGGGGCGGCGACCGCGGTGGTATTTTGGCAGCGGGACCTTCCGCCGCCTCTGTGGGGGGCGGCATTTCGGGGCGGGACCTTCCGCCACCTAGGGCGGCAGAAAAGCTGGTGGCGCTCCTGCTCACTCGCCTCGCCCTTGTTACGGCACTGCATGGTTGTGAGCCACTCCAGGCAGCATGACAGATGGGGTAGTGGTAAGTTGGTGTGGAGTTGGCATAGACTGACATAGAATTGAGTGTCCTTTCTGGACAATTTCAGCACCCAACCCGTAAGTAGGAATTGCAGCCCTTGCATCCACAAAAAAAGGAACGGCAAGTGTCACGAGAAGGAGTAAAGATTCTCCATAACTAGTCCAGGACTCTCAACCACAGCATCAAACTCCAGCCTGAAGAAGAATGCATGTTGTTATTACATAGGAAGAAGGACGTCTCTTCTTGTGAGCACAATCAGAGCCTGCCTGCTCTTAACATGGCTTTATCTGTACTGCAGTGTAGTGTCTAATAAGCTGGCTGTTTGGTTAGAGAAGGTGTCTACTAGAAACCACCATCCTTTCTCCCTCTTCCTTCCTCTGCCCATGATTACATTTTCACTTCTACATCCAGGAAGCTGGTTTGTGGGGAAGACTAAAATAGCTGCGGTTTCCTGAGCTGTGATTGCTTTTCAACACATGACAACTGGAATCCAAGCATCCTGCCAGCCATAGGTACCGACTCCATGGAAAAAAATTAGTGGGTGCTCAGCACCCACCGGCAATAGTGGTGCTGCGGCCCCGGCCACGGATCAGCAGTTCCAGGGCAGCCCTGCCCCCACTGATCAGCTGGTAGGCGACTGTGCTTATCAGCTGTTTGGCAGGCTCCCCTGAATGCAGCCCTGCCCCCCATCAGCTGTTTTGTGGCCCCTGAGCTGGCTGCAGCAGGGGCTGACCCAGCCCTGCTTCAGCCCTCAGTGGGGAGTGGGGCTTCTCCTCCAGCAGCCTCAGGGAGCTGCTCCAGCCAGGGTTAGTGGTAGGTGAGCAGGGAGTGCAGGACTCCCTCTGCTCTGCAGAAGCCTTGCCTGATCAGCAGCAATGAGATGCTGCTCACCTGGGTGGCCCTGCCTCCTACCCAGATCTTCTGGGCAGTCTCCAGCTCCCAGCCTGTTCCAACTGCAGGCAGCACTAGGTGAGTCTCCTTCCAGGCAGAGGGAGCATGGGGCTTGGGGTGGGTGGGGTCCACTGCAGTGTCAGGAGTCCACCATGGGTGCAGTTTGGGGGGCCCATGTGGAGTCACTGCCACTGCCTTCCCCCATTTCTGCGAGGGCTAAGCTGCTCTGCCTGGGTGGGGAGGTGTCTGTCCTCGGGGGTGCCACTTAGGGGGCAAAAGGGGGACTGTCCGAGTCCCCCAGGATAGTAAAAATTTGGGGGGAAATTTGTCTCTCTCATTCCTTCCTTGCACACATGTATCCTTTATCCAAAATACTCAATTGGCACTGAAGATAAATAGCTATTAACAAAATCAGATAGAACACAGAGTTTTTTGCCCAAAAAAGCTTATGCTCAAATAAATTTTTTAGTCTCTAAGGTGCCATAAGTATTCATCATTCTTTTTATTCTCCTGTTGTAATTGATTGACAATTGCTTCTTAAATGATTGTAAATGCTAATCTAGACCCACACATTTGCAGAGTATCAGGACATGGGGGCTCAGCTTGGACAAACCACAAAACTTGGTGGTCCAGAACAAACATTTGTGGAGAGCCTCAGTTATCAACATAATTAGCATTTACAATCAATTAGCTAAAATTATAACAAGGCCACCAATTCTAGTCTAGACAAAGCCAAAGTATGAGTACTCCAGGCTAGACAGGACCTAGATTTTTAATATAAAAGGAGGCAACATAAATGTATCTTCCCTACCCCCAAAAAACCCAAACAAACAAACATACAAACAAACAAAAAACCCCACCCAGACCCCCAAATCATTATGCCTTCTTTACACAAGAGAAGAAAATCAAACAATGGCACAGTCTCAGTTATTGCCCCTTTTATAGATCACCTTTAAAAATGAAATTACCCTTTACATTCCTAATTCCTCAAAATCAGGATAACTGCTGACTTTGTGGGACTGGAGCTAGATGTGAAAATGTGTCCGTTTCCACTATGGCATGTGCATATAGAATAGAGTGCTGGGAGCATGACATAATAGGTTAGGGTAAGAGAAAGTTGATTAGGGGAAAGGCCCTCAAAAAAACCTTGTCTTGAAAATAGCCACAGGGTTGGTTTAGTAGTCAAGATTGTTTTATGTTGTTGTCATAAATATAGAGGGAAGGGTAGCAACCTTTATGTATGTAGTAGCATAAAATCCCTCCTTGGCAGCTGTACTGGATTGCTTTACCTGTAAGGGGTTAAGCAGTTCAAATAACCTAGTTGGCACCTGACCAGAAGGAGCAATGAGGAAAGAAGATACTTTCAAATTTGTGGGGGAAGGATTTGTTGTTGTTCTCATTTGTTGTTCCCTCTCCGGATGGAGGGAGAAGCCAAGCAGGTACAATATCTCCTGAAAATATACCTGGAATAATCCATCTAAAATCACAGAAATTGTAAGTAGGGCAAGGAAATGCATTAGGTTATCTTTTGTTTGGGCTTGTGAATTTTCCTATGCTACAGAGGTAGTTTTATTCTTGTTTTTGTAACTGTGAAGCTGAACCAGAGGGGAATCCTCTGTGTTTTAAATCTTTGTATTACCCTGTAAAGTTACCTTCCATCTTGATTTTGCAGGTGTGATTCTTTTACTTTTGTCTTTATAAATAAAGTTTTTCTTTTAAGAACCTGATTGGTTTTTAGTGTCCTGAAGACAAAGGGTCTGGTCTGTGCTCACATTGCTAAGGCAATTGGTTGGTATATTATTCTCAAGCCTCCCCAGGAAAGGGGGTGAAAAGGCTTGGGGCGATATTTTGGGGGGGATCCCTATTCCAAGTGACCCTTCCCTGAATTTTTGTGTAAATCACTTGGTGATAGTAGCAATACCATCCAAGGAGAAGGAAAGGAATTTGTGCCTTGGGGAAGTTTTTACCTAAGTTGGTAGACTATAAGCTTAGGGGGTCTTTTGTGTGGGTCCCCACATCTGCACCCCAGAGTTCAGGGGGGTGGAATCCTGACACAGTCCCGCTAAAAAAAATTAAGCAACATCCACATTTTACACTTCTTATAACTTTTTTTTACACATACTTGGGGCCCAAACTATGGCTCTGATCCTGATATTACTCTCCTGGGATCAATTGTGGATAATTTCCACCATCCACTTCCCTTTTGGGAAAGCAATAATTAAAAAGCTATTATGGGGCTGGGGTAGAATTTATGGTGCAAATTTAGGTCATTTGATCAAGAGGTTTCCAATATATATCCTCCCCCCTGCATTATGAACTTCTATTAATTTTCAAAGTACTCTAAAATCCACATGCATAATGAGATTATCTAGGATATTTGTATGCCACAACAGGGGCAATGGGGCAAGTTTGGAGTAATTTGGTTCAGGCATTCCTCAGATACTGTTTCCCTTCCCTGCCCTCCCCCCCCCCCCCCCCCAATAAAAAGATTTTAATATTGCAGTTGCTCTAAAACTGATATGCATAGTGAGATTACCTTGAACAATGGTATTCCACAACTGAAACTGAGGTAGAGGGGAACTCCCATGGCGATGAATGGGTCATTTCACACCACCCAGAGCTATTGTGTTAGACTATTCATCTCTTTGGTGTGTCCTAATTCATCTGAGCACACTCCACTGAGATGAATGGGCCATTCCACACATCAACAGCTCTCCTGTACTGCAGAGGGCTAGGGAGCTCCTAAAAGCCCATCAGTCACCATCCTCCTTTCTTCCCAGGGCCCTTCCAGCCCTACCGTGGGCATGGTGGGGCCAGGAGGAGGGCAGAGCTGGTAGTTAATGTGACAGATCATCATTCCCCTCCCACAGGTGCCCTCCAAACATGTCCCCTAACTAATGCCTCTTCCTTCAGAAACAAGGGAAATTTAACTGCCCAAAAACATGGTTAACACAGGCCTTGTTTACACTACAGCGCCTTTGCCAGTATAGCTATC
>NW_027055246.1:0-2500 GCF_011386835.1 Chrysemys picta bellii | reverse complement strand
CAAGGACAGATGCAAATACAGGTACCTTCTCCTCCAATGAGAACTCCCTCTCAAACTCCCCTGTTTGCCGCCGCTGCTCGCAGCTATACCGCTGCCTGGCTGGGCAACCGCTTTTATGGGCCTTTTAATCAGCCAGGCCCCGCCCCCTACTCAGGGCTCGGCGTCGTCCCAGCCCCCAGCCCCTGCCGGCCCCTACAAACAAACACACACACACACACACAAGGACAGATGCAAATACAGGTACCTTCTCCTCCAATGAGAACTCCCTCTCAAACTCCCCTGTTTGCCGCCGCTGCTCGCAGCTGTACCGCTGCCTGGCTGGGCGGCCGCTTTTCTGAGCCCCTTAATGAGCCAGGCCCCGCCCCCTACTCAGGGCTCGGCGTCGTCCCAGCCCCCAGCCCCTGCCGGCCCCTACAAACAAACACACACACACACACACAAGGACAGATGCAAATACAGGTACCTTCTCCTCCAATGAGAACTCCCTCTCAAACTCCCCTGTTTGCCGCCGCTGCTCGCAGCTGTACCGCTGCCTGGCTGGGCGGCCGCTTTTCTGAGCCCCTTAATGAGCCAGGCCCCGCCCCCTACTCAGGGCTCGGCGTCGTCCCAGCCCCCAGCCCCTGCCGGCCCCTACAAACAAAAACAAACACACACACACACACAAGGACAGATGCAAATACAGGTACCTTCTCCTCCAATGAGAACTCCCTCTCAGACTCCCCTGTTTGCCGCCGCTGCTCGCAGCTGTACCGCTGCCTGGCTGGGCGGCCGCTTTTCTGGGCCCCTTAATGAGCCAGGCCCCGCCCCCTACTCAGGGCTCGGCGTCGTCCCAGCCCCCAGCCCCTGCCGGCCCCTACAAACAAACACACACACACACAAGGACAGATGCAAATACAGGTACCTTCTCCTCCAATGAGAACTCCCTCTCAAACTCCCCTGTTTGCCGCCGCTGCTCGCAGCTGTACCGCTGCCTGGCTGGGCAACCGCTTTTATGGGCCTTTTAATCAGCCAGGTCCCGCCCCCTACTCAGGGCTCGGCGTCGTCCCAGCCCCCAGCCCCTGCCGGCCGCTACAAACAAACACACACACACACACAAGGACAGATGCAAATACAGGTACCTTCTCCTCCAATGAGAACTCCCTCTCAAACTCCCCTGTTTGCCGCCGCTGCTCGCAGCTGTACCGCTGCCTGGCTGGGCAACCGCTTTTCTGGGCCCCTTAATCAGCCAGGCCCCGCCCCCTACTCAGGGCTCGGCGTCGTCCCAGCCCCCAGCCCCTGCCGGCCCCTACAAACAAACACACACAAGGACAGATGCAAATACAGGTACCTTCTCCTCCAATGAGAACTCCCTCTCAAACTCCCCTGTTTGCCGCCGCTGCTCGCAGCTGTACCGCTGCCTGGCTGGGCAACCGCTTTTATGGGCCTTTTAATCAGCCAGGCCCCGCCCCCTACTCAGGGCTCAGCGTCGTCCCAGCCCCCAGCCCCTGCCGGCCCCTACAAACAAACACACACACACACACACACAAGGACAGATGCAAATACAGGTACCTTCTCCTCCAATGAGAACTCCCTCTCAAACTCCCCTGTTTGCCGCCGCTGCTCGCAGCTGTACCGCTGCCTGGCTGGGCGGCCGCTTTTCTGAGCCCCTTAATGAGCCAGGCCCCGCCCCCTACTCAGGGCTCGGCGTCGTCCCAGCCCCCAGCCCCTGCCGGCCCCTACAAACAAAAACAAACACACACACACACACACAAGGACAGATGCAAATACAGGTACCTTCTCCTCCAATGAGAACTCCCTCTCAGACTCCCCTGTTTGCCGCCGCTGCTCGCAGCTGTACCGCTGGCTGGCTGGGCGGCCGCTTTTATGGGCCCCTTAATCAGCCAGGCCCCGCCCCCTACTCAGGGCTCGGCGTCGTCCCAGCCCCCAGCCCCTGCCGGCCCCTACAAACAAACACACACACACACACACACAAGGACAGATGCAAATACAGGTACCTTCTCCTCCAATGAGAACTCCCTCTCAAACTCCCCTGTTTGCCGCCGCTGCTCGCAGCTGTACCGCTGCCTGGCTGGGCGGCCGCTTTTATGGGCCCCTTAATGAGCCAGGCCCCGCCCCCTACTCAGGGCTCGGCATCGTCCCAGCCCCCAGCCCCTGCCGTCCCCTACAAACAAAAACACACACACACACACACACACAAGGACAGATGCAAATACAGGTACCTTCTCCTCCAATGAGAACTCCCTCTCAAACTCCCCTGTTTGCCACCGCTGCTCGCAGCTGTACCGCTGCCTGGCTGGGCAACCGCTTTTATGGGCCTTTTAATCAGCCAGGCCCCGCCCCCTACTCAGGGCTCGGCGTCGTCCCAGCCCCCAGCCCCTGCCGGGCCCTACAAACAAACACACACACACACACAAGGACAGATGCAAATACAGGTACCTTCTCCTCCAATGAGAACTCCCTCTCAAACTCCCCTGTTGGCCACCGCTGCTCGCAGCTGTAC
>NW_027055245.1:0-8092 GCF_011386835.1 Chrysemys picta bellii | reverse complement strand
GCCTGGTGTCAGAGGCCTGTGGCCCCTTAGAGACTAGCAAACCTGGTTTGCTAGAGATGCAGTGCCTGGTGTCAGAGGCCTGTGGCCCCTTAGAGACTAGCAAACCTGGTTTGCTAGAGATGCAGTGCCTGGTGTCAGAGGCCTGTGGCCCCTTAGAGACTAGCAAACCTGGTTTGCTAGAGATGCAGTGCCTGGTGTCAGAGGCCTGTGGCCCCTTAGAGACTAGCAAACCTGGTTTGCTAGAGATGCAGTGCCTGGTGTCAGAGGCCTGTGGCCCCTTAGAGACTAGCAAACCTGGTTTGCTAGAGATGCAGTGCCTGGTGTCAGAGGCCTGTGGCCCCTTAGAGACTAGCAAACCTGGTTTGCTAGAGATGCAGTGCCTGGTGTCAGAGGCCTGTGGCCCCTTAGAGACTAGCAAACCTGGTTTGCTAGAGATGCAGTGCCTGGTGTCAGAGACCTGTGGCCCCTTAGAGACTAGCAAACCTGGTTTGCTAGAGATGCAGTGCCTGGTGTCAGAGGCCTGTGGCCCCTTAGAGACTAGCAAACCTGGTTTGCTAGAGATGCAGTGCCTGGTGTCAGGCCCCTGTGGCCCCTTAGAGACTAGCAAACCTGGTTTGCTAGAGATGCAGTGCCTGGTGTCAGAGGCCTGTGGCCCCTTAGAGACTAGCAAACCTGGTTTGCTAGAGATGCAGTGCCGTGGTGTCAGAGGCCTGTGGCCCCTTAGAGACTAGCAAACCTGGTTTGCTAGAGATGCAGTGCCTGGTGTCAGGCCCCTGTGGCCCCTTAGAGACTAGCAAGCCTGGTTTGCTAGAGATGCAGTGCCTGGTGTCAGAGGCCTGTGGCCCCTTAGAGACTAGCAAACCTGGTTTGCTAGAGATGCAGTGCCTGGTGTCAGAGGCCTGTGGCCCCTTAGAGACTAGCAAACCTGGTTTGCTAGAGATGCAGTGCCTGGTGTCAGGCCCCTGTGGCCCCTTAGAGACTAGCAAACCTGGTTTGATAGAGATGCAGTGCCTGGTGTCAGAGGCCCTGTGGCCCCTTAGAGACTAGCAAACCTGGTTTGCTAGAGATGCAGTGCCTGGTGTCAGAGGCCTGTGGCCCCTTAGAGACTAGCAAACCTGGTTTGCTAGAGATGCAGTGCCTGGTGTCAGAGGCCTGTGGCCCCTTAGAGACTAGCAAACCTGGTTTGCTAGAGATGCAGTGCCTGGTGTCAGAGGACTGTGGCCCCTTAGAGACTAGCAAACCTGGTTTGCTAGAGATGCAGTGCCTGGTGTCAGGCCCCTGTGGCCCCTTAGAGACTAGCAAACCTGGTTTGCTAGAGATGCAGTGCCTGGTGTCAGGCCCCTGTGGCCCCTTAGAGACTAGCAAACCTGGTTTGCTAGAGATGCAGTGCCTGGTGTCAGGCCCCTGTGGCCCCTTAGAGACTAGCAAACCTTGGTTTGCTAGAGATGCAGTGCCTGGTGTCAGGCCCCTGTGGCCCCTTAGAGACTAGCAAACCTGGTTTGCTAGAGATGCAGTGCCTGGTGTCACAGACCTGTGGCCCCTTAGAGACTAGCAAACCTGGTTTGCTAGAGATGCAGTGCCTGGTGTCACAGACCTGTGGCCCCTTAGAGACTAGCAAACCTGGTTTGCTAGAGATGTAGTGCCTGGTGTCAGGCCCCTGTGGCCCCTTAGAGACTAGCAAACCTGGTTTGCTAGAGATGCAGTGCCTGGTGTCAGGCCCCTGTGGCCCCTTAGAGACTAGCAAACCTGGTTTGCTAGAGATGCAGTGCCTGGTGTCAGGCCCCTGTGGCCCCTTAGAGACTAGCAAACCTGGTTTGCTAGAGATGCAGTGCCTGGTGTCAGGCCCCTGTGGCCCCTTAGAGACTAGCAAACCTGGTTTGCTAGAGATGCAGTGCCTGGTGTCAGAGGCCTGTGGCCCCTTAGAGACTAGCAAACCTGGTTTGCTAGAGATGCAGTGCCTGGTGTCAGAGGCCTGTGGCCCCTTAGAGACTAGCAAACCTGGTTTGCTAGAGATGCAGTGCCTGGTGTCAGGCCCCTGTGGCCCCTTAGAGACTAGCAAACCTGGTTTGCTAGAGATGCAGTGCCTGGTGTCAGGCCCCTGTGGCCCCTTAGAGACTAGCAAACCTGGTTTGCTAGAGATGCAGTGCCTGGTGTCAGGCCCCTGTGGCCCCTTAGAGACTAGCAAACCTGGTTTGCTAGAGATGCAGTGCCTGGTGTCAGGCCCCTGTGGCCCCTTAGAGACTAGCAAACCTGGTTTGCTAGAGATGCAGTGCCTGGTGTCAGGCCCCTGTGGCCCCTTAGAGACTAGCAAACCTGGTTTGCTAGAGATGCAGTGCCTGGTGTCAGGCCCCTGTGGCCCCTTAGAGACTAGCAAACCTGGTTTGCTAGAGATGCAGTGCCTGGTGTCAGAGGCCTGTGGCCCCTTAGAGACTAGCAAACCTGGTTTGCTAGAGATGCAGTGCCTGGTGTCAGAGGCCTGTGGCCCCTTAGAGACTAGCAAACCTGGTTTGCTAGAGATGCAGTGCCTGGTGTCAGAGGCCTGTGGCCCCTTAGAGACTAGCAAACCTGGTTTGCTAGAGATGCAGTGCCTGGTGTCAGAGACCTGTGGCCCCTTAGAGACTAGCAAACCTGGTTTGCTAGAGATGCAGTGCCTGGTGTCAGAGGCCTGTGGCCCCTTAGAGACTAGCAAACCTGGTTTGCTAGAGATGCAGTGCCTGGTGTCAGGCCCCTGTGGCCCCTTAGAGACTAGCAAACCTGGTTTGCTAGAGATGCAGTGCCTGGTGTCAGGCCCCTGTGGCCCCTTAGAGACTAGCAAACCTGGTTTGCTAGAGATGCAGTGCCTGGTGTCAGGCCCCTGTGGCCCCTTAGAGACTAGCAAACCTGGTTTGCTAGAGATGCAGTGCCTGGTGTCAGGCCCCTGTGGCCCCTTAGAGACTAGCAAACTTGGTTTGCTAGAGATTAAGTGCCTGGTGTCAGGCCCCTGTGGCCCCTTAGAGACTAGCAAACCTGGTTTGCTAGAGATGCAGTGCCTGGTGTCACAGACCTGTGGCCCCTTAGAGACTAGCAAACCTGGTTTGCTAGAGATGCAGTGCCTGGTGTCACAGACCTGTGGCCCCTTAGAGACTAGCAAACCTGGTTTGCTAGAGATGCAGTGCCTGGTGTCAGGCCCCTGTGGCCCCTTAGAGACTAGCAAACCTGGTTTGCTAGAGATGCAGTGCCTGGTGTCAGGCCCCTGTGGCCCCTTAGAGACTAGCAAACCTGGTTTGCTAGAGATGCAGTGCCTGGTGTCAGGCCCCTGTGGCCCCTTAGAGACTAGCAAACCTGGTTTGCTAGAGATGCAGTGCCTGGTGTCAGGCCCCTGTGGCCCCTTAGAGACTAGCAAACCTGGTTTGCTAGAGATGCAGTGCCTGGTGTCAGGCCCCTGTGGCCCCTTAGAGACTAGCAAACCTGGTTTGCTAGAGATGCAGTGCCTGGTGTCAGAGGCCTGTGGCCCCTTAGAGACTAGCAAACCTGGTTTGCTAGAGATGCAGTGCCTGGTGTCAGAGGCCTGTGGCCCCCTTAGAGACTAGCAAACCTGGTTTGCTAGAGATGCAGTGCCTGGTGTCAGGCCCCTGTGGCCCCTTAGAGACTAGCAAACCTGGTTTGCTAGAGATGCAGTGCCTGGTGTCAGGCCCCTGTGGCCCCTTAGAGACTAGCAAACCTGGTTTGCTAGAGATGCAGTGCCTGGTGTCAGGCCCCTGTGGCCCCTTAGAGACTAGCAAACCTGGTTTGCTAGAGATGCAGTGCCTGGTGTCAGGCCCCTGTGGCCCCTTAGAGACTAGCAAACCTGGTTTGCTAGAGATGCAGTGCCTGGTGTCAGGCCCCTGTGGCCCCTTAGAGACTAGCAAACCTGGTTTGCTAGAGATGCAGTGCCTGGTGTCAGGCCCCTGTGGCCCCTTAGAGACTAGCAAACCTGGTTTGCTAGAGATGCAGTGCCTGGTGTCAGGCCCCTGTGGCCCCTTAGAGACTAGCAAACCTGGTTTGCTAGAGATGCAGTGCCTGGTGTCAGGCCCCTGTGGCCCCTTAGAGACTAGCAAACCTGGTTTGCTAGAGATGCAGTGCCTGGTGTCAGGCCCCTGTGGCCCCTTAGAGACTAGCAAACCTGGTTTGCTAGAGATGCAGTGCCTGGTGTCAGGCCCCTGTGGCCCCTTAGAGACTAGCAAACCTGGTTTGCTAGAGATGCAGTGCCTGGTGTCAGGCCCCTGTGGCCCCTTAGAGACTAGCAAACCTGGTTTGCTAGAGATGCAGTGCCTGGTGTCAGAGGCCTGTGGCCCCTTAGAGACTAGCAAACCTGGTTTGCTAGAGATGCAGTGCCTGGTGTCCAGGGCTGTGGCCCCTTAGAGACTAGCAAACTTGGTTTGCTAGCGATGCAGTGCCTTGTGTCAGAGACCTGTGGCCCCTTAGAGACTAGCAAACCTTGGTTTGCTAGCGATGCAGTGCCTTGTGTCAGAGACCTGTGGCCCCTTAGAGACTAGCAAACCTGGTTTGCTAGAGATGCAGTGCCTTGTGTCAGAGACCTGTGGCCCCTTAGAGACTAGCAAACTTGGTTTGCTAGAGATGCAGTGCCTGGTGTCAGAGGCCTGTGGCCCCTTAGAGACTAGCAAACCTGGTTTGCTAGAGATGCAGTGCCTGGTGTCAGGCCCCTGTGGCCCCTTAGAGACTAGCAAACCTGGTTTGCTAGAGATGCAGTGCCTGGTGTCAGGCCCCTGTGGCCCCTTAGAGACTAGCAAACCTGGTTTGCTAGAGATGCAGTGCCTGGTGTCAGGCCCCTGTGGCCCCTTAGAGACTAGCAAACCTGGTTTGCTAGAGATGCAGTGCCTGGTGTCAGGCCCCTGTGGCCCCTTAGAGACTAGCAAACCTGGTTTGCTAGAGATGCAGTGCCTGGTGTCAGGCCCCTGTGGCCCCTTAGAGACTAGCAAACCTGGTTTGCTAGAGATGCAGTGCCTGGTGTCAGGCCCCTGTGGCCCCTTAGAGACTAGCAAACCTGGTTTGCTAGAGATGCAGTGCCTGGTGTCAGAGGCCTGTGGCCCCTTAGAGACTAGCAAACCTGGTTTGCTAGAGATGCAGTGCCTGGTGTCAGGCCCCTGTGGCCCCTTAGAGACTAGCAAACCTGGTTTGCTAGAGATGCAGTGCCTGGTGTCAGAGGCCTGTGGCCCCTTAGAGACTAGCAAACCTGGTTTGCTAGAGATGCAGTGCCTGGTGTCAGAGGCCTGTGGCCCCTTAGAGACTAGCAAACCTGGTTTGCTAGAGATGCAGTGCCTGGTGTCAGAGGCCTGTGGCCCCTTAGAGACTAGCAAACCTGGTTTGCTAGAGATGCAGTGCCTGGTGTCAGAGGCCTGTGGCCCCTTAGAGACTAGCAAACCTGGTTTGCTAGAGATGCAGTGCCTGGTGTCAGAGGCCCTGTGGCCCCTTAGAGACTAGCAAACCTGGTTTGCTAGAGATGCAGTGCCTGGTGTCAGAGGCCTGTGGCCCCTTAGAGACTAGCAAACCTGGTTTGCTAGAGATGCAGTGCCTGGTGTCAGAGGCCAGTGGCCCCTTAGAGACTAGCAAACCTGGTTTGCTAGAGATGCAGTGCCTGGTGTCAGAGGCCTGTGGCCCCTTAGAGACTAGCAAACCTGGTTTGCTAGAGATGCAGTGCCTGGTGTCAGAGGCCTGTGGCCCCTTAGAGACTAGCAAACCTGGTTTGCTAGAGATGCAGTGCCTGGTGTCAGAGGCCTGTGGCCCCTTAGAGACTAGCAAACCTGGTTTGCTAGAGATGCAGTGCCTGGTGTCAGAGACCTGTGGCCCCTTAGAGACTAGCAAACCTGGTTTGCTAGAGATGCAGTGCCTGGTGTCAGAGGCCCTGTGGCCCCTTAGAGACTAGCAAACCTGGTTTGCTAGAGATGCAGTGCCTGGTGTCAGGCCCCTGTGGCCCCTTAGAGACTAGCAAACCTGGTTTGCTAGAGATGCAGTGCCTGGTGTCAGAGGCCTGTGGCCCCTTAGAGACTAGCAAACCTGGTTTGCTAGAGATGCAGTGCCTGGTGTCAGGCCCCTGTGGCCCCTTAGAGACTAGCAAACCTGGTTTGCTAGAGATGCAGTGCCTGGTGTCAGAGGCCCTGTGGCCCCTTAGACACTAGCAAACCTGGTTTGCTAGAGATGCAGTGCCTGGTGTCAGAGGCCTGTGGCCCCTTAGAGACTAGCAAACCTGGTTTGCTAGAGATGCAGTGCCTGGTGTCAGAGGCCTGTGGCCCCTTAGAGACTAGCAAACCTGGTTTGCTAGAGATGCAGTGCCTGGTGTCAGAGGCCTGTGGCCCCTTAGAGACTAGCAAACCTGGTTTGCTAGAGATGCAGTGCCTGGTGTCAGGCCCCTGTGGCCCCTTAGAGACTAGCAAACCTGGTTTGCTAGAGATGCAGTGCCTGGTGTCAGAGGCCTGTGGCCCCTTAGAGACTAGCAAACCTGGTTTGCTAGAGATGCAGTGCCTGGTGTCAGAGGCCTGTGGCCCCTTAGAGACTAGCAAACCTGGTTTGCTAGAGATGCAGTGCCTGGTGTCAGAGGCCTGTGGCCCCTTAGAGACTAGCAAACCTGGTTTGCTAGAGATGCAGTGCCTGGTGTCAGAGGCCTGTGGCCCCTTAGAGACTAGCAAACCTGGTTTGCTAGAGATGCAGTGCCTGGTGTCAGAGGCCTGTGGCCCCTTAGAGACTAGCAAACCTGGTTTGCTAGAGATGCAGTGCCTGGTGTCAGGCCCCTGTGGCCCCTTAGAGACTAGCAAACCTGGTTTGCTAGAGATGCAGTGCCTGGTGTCAGGCCCCTGTGGCCCCTTAGAGACTAGCAAACCTGGTTTGCTAGAGATGCAGTGCCTGGTGTCAGGCCCCTGTGGCCCCTTAGAGACTAGCAAACCTGGTTTGCTAGAGATGCAGTGCCTGGTGTCAGGCCCCTGTGGCCCCTTAGAGACTAGCAAACCTGGTTTGCTAGAGATGCAGTGCCTGGTGTCAGGCCCCTGTGGCCCCTTAGAGACTAGCAAACCTGGTTTGCTAGAGATGCAGTGCCTGGTGTCAGAGGCCCTGTGGCCCCTTAGAGCACTAGCAAACCTGGTTTGCTAGAGATGCAGTGCCTGGTGTCAGAGGCCTGTGGCCCCTTAGAGACTAGCAAACCTGGTTTGCTAGAGATGCAGTGCCTGGTGTCAGAGGCCTGTGGCCCCTTAGAGACTAGCAAACCTGGTTTGCTAGAGATGCAGTGCCTGGTGTCAGAGCCCCTGTGGCCCCTTAGAGACTAGCAAACCTGGTTTGCTAGAGATGCAGTGCCTGGTGTCAGAGGCCCTGTGGCCCCTTAGAGACTAGCAAAACCTGGTTTGCTAGAGATGCAGTGCCTGGTGTCAGAGGCCCTGTGGCCCCTTAGAGACTAGCAAACCTGGTTTGCTAGAGATGCAGTGCCTGGTGTCAGAGGCCTGTGGCCCCTTAGAGACTAGCAAACCTGGTTTGCTAGAGATGCAGTGCCTGGTGTCAGAGGCCTGTGGCCCCTTAGAGACTAGCAAACCTGGTTTGCTAGAGATGCAGTGCCTGGTGTCAGAGGCCTGTGGCCCCTTAGAGACTAGCAAACCTGGTTTGCTAGAGATGCAGTGCCTGGTGTCAGAGGCCTGTGGCCCCTTAGAGACTAGCAAACCTGGTTTGCTAGAGATGCAGTGCCTGGTGTCAGAGGCCTGTGGCCCCTTAGAGACTAGCAAACCTGGTTTGCTAGAGATGCAGTGCCTGGTGTCAGGGCCCTGTGGCCCCTTAGAGACTAGCAAACCTGGTTTGCTAGAGATGCAGTGCCTGGTGTCAGGCCCCTGTGGCCCCTTAGAGACTAGCAAACCTGGTTTGCTAGAGATGCAGTGCCTGGTGTCAGGCCCCTGTGGCCCCTTAGAGACTAGCAAACCTGGTTTGCTAGAGATGCAGTGCCTGGTGTCAGGCCCCTGTGGCCCCTTAGAGACTAGCAAACTTGGTTTGCTAGAGATGCAGTGCCTGGTGTCAGGCCCTGTGGCCCCTTAGAGACTAGCAAACCTGGTTTGCTAGAGATGCAGTGCCTGGTGTCAGGCCC
>NW_027055244.1:0-8092 GCF_011386835.1 Chrysemys picta bellii | reverse complement strand
AAGTCAAATTAGGGCTCGGCGGGTAACATTTCATCACGTTTTAGCTTGATGGAGTCCATATACAAGCTAAAGGATAATAGTTTGAGGTATATTTGTTTGCTTGGGATTTTAAAACACAGGAGCACATTGTTTTGCTGACCATATAGTTTTGTTTGGGACATATTTAGTCCTCATTTTTAATTGCTTTAAAACCATATAATTTTATGAGTTAGTATATTTGTATAAATCTCAGTTTGGAAAGAGAATTGCGTGTATTAGCTGAAAGTTAATTGAACTATATCACACAGTGGGAACTTATTATTTCTTGGGGATGCTTCAAATCACCATTTATAATGAAGTTTACAGATCTCCCACACTGAAGTAATAGTTTCTAACGGGATTTAAATAGGTAGAAATGTGTCACTCACTTTTCATCTCTTCAGCATCCTTCTGGGTCTCTTTTAGAAGGTGTTGGGCTATTTTTAGTGCTTCTTCCAGCTGATGGATTTTTTGTGTTTTTTCATCAGACTGGCAGCAAAGAAGGTTTTTTTCCTTCTTCATTTCCTACAACAAAACATTAGTTACAAAACAGTCGATTAAGTCAATAAACTGAGAGTAGTGTGATGTGGCATACTACCCCTCTGAGTCCCATGAAGACTCTGGAAAGTTGGGCCTTGGTTTCTAAGCACTTACATGATTTAGGAACACAAACTGCACTCTTGGCAATCCTCAGAGGGCAGATAATCCTTTTGGGACATCTCCCAGCTGGCACAGATCACAGCAGTACTTAGCTGGCTCAGGATATGGAACCAGGGAGCAGCAACCAGTTCCCTGTTGCCTGCCCATAGCAGATCTTGACACAGGATAGAAGTCACCCAAAGAACATGAATAAAACCGTTGCTGCTTCTAATTATTTTCCTTTTGTTTCACAACCTCCTAGTCCAAAATATCCAACTGTTATATCGAGAAACACACACACACACTCTATCATCAATCATTCTAAAATACACAGTTGTCAAGAGACAAAATTTTTAGACAATGCTGATGTCTGACAAATGTCTCAAAGCTGCAGGAATTCTGAGCTTCCCGTGTTCAAAATACCAATGAAATTCAAGGGGTTTAAATGGCCCGCCCCTCTTGCTGTGACTCAGCACAAGTGGCTCTGATTAAGAAGCATTCAACAAAAATCTGGAACCAACAACCTAACATAGCTGCAAAAAAATCCCATGCTCTGATGCTGGACTTTCACAAAACCATTTACAAGACATGCATTCTCCCACCTTCATGTACATCCCATCCCATCATTTGCAATTACAATTTGGCCTCAATCACATAGGCCATCATTAACTCTTGCTTGAATAATCGAAATCCAATGTATTTAGACTCGAATGCATCTGCCCTGAAAAATCTGCAACAGTTACAGAACACAGCAGCACACCTCCTCAGTAATACAGGTTCACTTGAGTACATCAGTCCTATGTTTCACTCACTCCGCTGATTCCCCAACAGAACACTCAATCAAATCTGTCTTTAGTTTTGACGTTATAAAGAACATGGGCCCAAAATACCATCTTACTCTCTCAGACTTCAGTAGCTGTGTTCCTCGGGAACAACTGCCTACACATCAGAAGTAAAACTAGCACATGCAGGAGACAGGGCTTTTTCAGGAGCTGGCCCAATACTATGAAATTCACTCCTGCAAAAACTTAGAATGACAACTAACATCACCATTTTTCATATTTACACTCCCCCCACCCCACCCTACCCACACACCCTTTACCTTCTGGGACAATGGCTTTCAACCTCTTTTCCATTTGCGGACCCCAGAAAATTTCAAATGGAGGCGCAGAGCTCTTTGGATCCCCACAGACCACGGGTTGAAAACCACTGTTCCGTTGTAAGGACAACCTTTCGAGGACCCCTTAGACAGTCTGCAAACTCCCAGGGGTCTGTGGACCAGCGGTTGAAAACCACTGCTCTGGGGGATATGGGAGAAATAGAAACCTCAAATAACAGATGCTAGTCACCTTAATTATTCTTAACTCTGGAAAGCATTCAGATACACCAGCAATTGGCACAATATAAGAACTTAAAAAAAATATATCTCGGATGTTGCTTCTATGACTATTCTGACTTCTCTTCCCTTTCATTTTCCTTCTAATTCCAAATTAAAAGGAAAATCTTTTAATCTACAATCAAGGTTTTTTTTTAAATCAAAATTTACAACCAAATCCTTTTCATGTAAATTGGAATAACTTAATTGATTTCAATGGAGCTATGCTGATATATTCCAGGTCAGGATCTGGCTTCATAGTTAGAATTTTGATGATAATGCTAGTCTATAGTGCTTGAAAAAGTAAAAATGTACAAATCATTTTGGGGATTTTCTCTTGCTTTAAATTGATTGTGTGACCAAAAAAGTACCCATTCCTCCACGAAATCTTGGAATTAGGCCAAACACACGTATACTTAGGAAGCAGCTAATGATTCTAGAATTTCCAAATGAACTCAACCCGATATTTAATATATTTTATTTTTAGGACTAAACAAAGAGTCTTTTGAACCATACGACATAATTAGATTAGACAAATAATTCCATATGAACTGTAACCCTATCTGTAGTATAGCTGGTGCAAAATAATTTTTTGAAACCCTGACCATACAACCACACTGCTAAAAGATCCCCCCAGCCTTAGCGGGGGATCCACAAGACCTGGAAACCAAGTGATTTTGGGGGACAACTAATGAAATAACAGGGACAGGAGTGCGGTCAAAGGGTCCGAAGGGAACCTGAATGGGACACTGAGCAGAGAACCCCGGACAGCGCCCACTGCTCCTCGAAGGCGTCAAGGGAGTCAGTGGACGCCGCCCAGAGGAACTCTGCCCGGATGCCTGAATGGACGGAGGATCAGAAAGAGGCCCCACAGTCACAGGAGACTCCATCCGCCAACCTCCTCTCCCTGGTTTTATAGATGGCCATTTTAGCCAGGACCAAGAGGAGGTTGACCAGGAGGTCCCATGACTTTGTGGGGCCACGGATAGAGAGTGCATAAATAAGGAGGTGAGGGGAAAAGTGCAGCCAGAAACGCAACAGGATATCTGTGAGGACCCGGAATAGGGGCTGCAGCCTGGCGTACTCCAGGTAAACGTGCGCCAGGGTCTCCCTCACGCCGCAGAAGAGGCAGGTGTCCCGGGACGGGGGTGAACCGCGCCAAGTACATGCCCGTGCTCACGGCCCCATGAAGGAGCTGCCAACTGACATCCCCGGCAGGCCTTGGGAGCAGGGTGGAGTATAGGCTGGCTCACCGGGGCTCCTCACCCTCTAGAAGTGGCAGGAGGTCCCGCCACTTTGTGTCGGGGTGTGACGCGAGAGTGAGGAAGTGCAGGGTGTGGAGCACGAGCGTGTATAGATGTTTCCTTGGCGCAGTCTGGAAACGAACCAGCTTCAAGTCGTATAGCCGGCTTACGGTGAAAGGGCGGGGAGGCCGGTTGGGTCCACAGGGCAGGGGCCCGCTACAGGAGAGTGAGAGAAGGCAGATATATTAGCCCCAGATTAAGCAGGTCCCTTTTCCCTGGGTAAGATAACGGGGCAGTTTCAGAAAAATCAGGAATTTTCTGAAACCAATTAAGGCAGACAGGCTAATTAGGACACCTGGAGCCAATTAAGAAGCTGCTAGAATCAATTAAGATAGGCAGGCTAATCAGGGCACCTGGTTTAAAAAGGACCTCACTTCAGTCAGTGAAGGGTGCGCAAGGAGCTGAGAGTGAGAGGGCGTGCTGCTGGAAGACCGAGGAGTACAAATGCTATCTGGTATCAGGAGGAAAGTCCTGTAGTGAGGATAAAGAAGGTGTTGGGAGGAGGCTATGGAGAAGTAGCGCAGGGAGTTGTAGCTGTCACACAGGTGTTACATGAAACTCTGTAGACAGCTGCGATCCACAGGGCCCTGAGCTGAAACCCAGAGTAGAGGGCAGGCCCAGGTTCCCCCCTCTCCCTTCCCCCTATTGGATATAAGAGGAGTCAGGGTGACCAGACAGCAAGTGTCAAAAATCGGGACAGGGGGTGGGGGGGTAATAGGAGCCTATATAAGAAAAAGACCCCAAAATCGGGACTGTCCCTATAAAATCGGGACATCTGGTCACCCTAAGAGGAGTTGACTTGGACTGTGAGTCCCACCAGAGGGGAAGGTTCCTGGCCTGTCCCCCTGACCCAAGGTGGGTCAGCAGAGACTGCGGGGATTGTTCTCCTTCCTTTTCCCCATGCTGGCCAGTGATGAGGTTAGCTGAATGAACGGCAGGTTTGAGCCACAAAAGTGTCCAAACTGAGGGCTGCCATGAATCTCTGAGGTGAGCAAATCCACCAATAAGCGCAGGGCTCACCAAGGCAGAGGAGGAACATTGTCACAGTCTTCAGATGGTCCAAAAAAGGACAGCCAGATTAAGACAGTATCGAAACACAACTTCTGGTGGAAATACACTATTCTCCAACACACAGCTTGCAGAGTTCCCCTGTGAGTCAGTAAGGCCTACATGGCACCAGTTCTTACTGATTTCCAGTTTAAATTGTTAATTATTCCAGTTGCCCCTCTGATTTCTTTACCTCAAAGTTTCTCCTCAACTCATTTTGCTTTGACTGGCTTGCCAGTAAAGCCTCTTCTGCTCTGCACAGCCTCTCTGTAAGCTCATTGGAGTTGTTTTCCAAATGATGTTTCACTGCTATTGCCTATGAGGAAAACACATCACATTTTATTTGTAGTCATATTTAATCTATTTAAAAAAATTAACAATTCCTGATGTCCCTTGAAATGATGAGCTCCAAAGATACGTTATAAAACAAAGCAAAAAGAATAAGCTATGTTCTGCTTCCTCTTACAGAAAGAGAACTTTGGAGTAACTGTTGACTTCTGCGTTGTATAACTAAGAGCAGAATTTGGCCCTAATCCTTGAAACTCAGCATGATGGCTTTAAAAAAGTACAATTAAAAATAGGCCAGATATCTGAAAAATCCATCCTCCTTTCACTGTCCAGTCCCGGGTTCTAGATTCTGTATCATACCAAAAACAGTACATGTTAAGGTAACACAAATCTTTAACTCAAGACTGGGCAAGGATATGAAAAATATTTTCAGGCACATTTTCAAGTATATAGTTGTAATGTATAAATATATTCATAATTTAAGCAATATTTATAGTACAGTCTGTTAATCATTGGGAATCCTAACCAGAGCTTTCTTTTAAGTTCAATCATAAGGGCAGCAGATTTAACACTTGCTCTCAATTTTTTTTAACGTAACATATTTTGTCAAAGCAAGCACCTATTAGGTTTAGAAGATGCTTCCCCATTCCCACTCAGACCTCAACTGCTCATTTGAGAGGTAACGTTTAGGTGTTGGACTGATGATTAGCTATCACCAAATATGCCATTGAACAGCCAACAAACAGAAAGGATCAATACCAAACTAGACTCAGTTCTGTACAATCCAAATGTCGGAGAAAAACACAGTTCTCACTTTTTGTTTGGGTACAGCAAGTCAGATGCTTTATTTCTCTCACACAAATATCAAGAGATTGACAAATTACTCTACCTTTCCCACTTACTATATATTCAAGGAATAGGTTACATGTTCTTAAAAACCAGTATTTGTGCACCTTAATTCCCTGTATTTATGGACCAACAAAGACATTCAGCTTGCACCTCTGTCTCCAGAACTACATTCTTCGGGGGAAAGGGAAATTAGTGTAGTGCTATGCTCAATCTTAAATTTATCACCTGACTTTATATCGCTATCTAAACCAGGAAGTTAACAAGACCATAACTGTGACACCACCAAATTCTAACTGGTTTTCAACCTTTTTAATCTGTTTTATATCTGTCATAAGAGCTCTATAGTACTCCAAATTAAAAAGGAAGTAAATTTATTACCAACATCAAGAGAGAAAAAAAATGAGAATGAAATAATTTAGTTCCATTCTAGAAAGGAGTACGCTTTTCTGGATAAAAACCTTTAGACGTCCAAGTTTCAGTATGAATCGAGTGTTTCAAGAGTAAACATGGAAAGAAGAGTGTTTGTAGTGGTTAGTATTTTCTCCGCTGTAGAAAATGTTTGATTAATGTGCTCACACAGCTAGGATGACACATAGCTATGCCGGACAGCTATCGTGGACAAATTTAGAACCTCTGTATTAAGTCAGTGTAGACCATGTGTATCAAAAATAAAAAAGCAGTTTTCTATTAGAGAGTGTGGGTAGAAAAGAAGCAGTGCTCAAATCCGAACAAGTCTAAAGGGAAGGGTTCCAGGGCATTACCCCCAAACTGCCTTTGGGCCCATCTGCTACCTCAGTTTACCTTCAATCTTGCATCAAACCAGCTATCACATGTGGCGATTTTACAGTAGTGCTCTCTTCCAGTTTGGTTTATTATCATAACACAACACTCAAACATACCCTTAGCAGCCTCAATTATTCCTTTCCGTTTATAATGCCTCAAGTTTTTCCAGGTTTTTATCAGAACATGCCCATCCCTGCAGTCCAGCCCCTCCCTTAGCTGGGATTTCTGCATCCTGCAGGTCCATCAGTGGAGGCTTATCCCTGCACAGTTTCCAGTTCCTTGTAAATCTCTTCCCCCCAAAGTCTTCTGCCTTAGAGTTCTGGAAAATTGTCACCTGTCCTCTTCACAGGCTCTCTGCCTGGGAACTAAGGAGAGAGAGAGTGTCTCTCTGAACTTTTGGGGCGTGGGGGGGGGTCTCTCTCTTGAATGACTACAGGCTGCCATGCATCTAAACCAGCAGGCCTGTTTAGATGCATGCTTCTGTCACATGACCCTTGTATTCATTCCCATCATACAGGGAGATGGGCTAAACCTGAGAAAAAGTGCAGCTGTGCCCCAGTCTTTGAATGGACCAGCTCACCCTGTGAGAGGAACATAGCGCAGCTTGCTCTGACCTGTGATGTATTTAGTTGCACTTAAATATTAGTCATGTATAGATCTTTAAACACAAAAAAGAGGACAGTTAAAATTTTACATAAAATAAAAACTCAGCATCACCACTTCCATTTGAATAGTTCAGATATTAAAAATCCTACGTTGTCAAGTTCTGCCCGTAGACCATTGTAATCGTTCTTGGCTTGCTGCAAGTCCTGGTTGAGTTTTATCTCCTTGCACTGCTGGGCCACTGTCTGTAAGGCACGGAGCTGACGTAATACTTCCTAGAAATGTAGAAGATGGGGGAGGGGGAGGGAGGAGGGAGAAACACACTCCTGTTACATGTTTCTAGTCAAGTTACTATAACTATTAACACTGGAAAACATGGGGGAGGGACAGTAAATAGTCTCTGTAAATAGTTACTAATTACACTAAAGCCCTCTCTTACAGACGCAAAAAGAGTTTAAAAACCATTTTTAAGTAAAGCCTAAATTCGGTTATGGCCACTAATGGCCAGGACTCAGTTTGGCCAATCAGAGTAGCCTACTGAATCTGTTACACCAACACAGGTGGATCAAAAAAATACTAGCAAATATTGGAATGAAGCTTATGTATCAATTCAAAAGTAGATCTCCATAACAACATTGAGCATTACAACTAAGCAACCAGACTAATCCCCAATAATCATGATCCTTTGGGGGAAAAAATTCCCTTCTTTGCTATGATTACATGTTTAACTTACTGCTGTAAAAATGTTTTTTGTGAGGAAACTGCCTTAGTTTTTTTTCAATTTGACTTAACATAAGACTGAGTAGCAACAGAAGTTTGGTAGAGGGGCATTCACTCCTCCCGCCTCAGTTCTGGGGGAGCAGAACTTCACTAATGCACACCTCCGAAGATCCTTAGGAATCTAGCCCATCTCCTGCAATCTTTAGAAGATGCAAAGTAGATATCCATCCAGGTATAATTAGTTTCTGAGGCTTCTTCCCAGCCCCACGGTCCTTATGATTGGGGCTCTACATGAATTTGAGAGGGAATTTATGTGGGGGAATAGGGCTATGAGGGGCACAGGACTTTTAGTAGAGGGTGTTGAGGTTGGTAAGGAAAAGAGAGAGCTAAGTGGGGAGCAGAAAGTGGAGGAAGATAGGGAAGGGAAAGCACTAGTGGCGTCTCCTGGCAACAAACCTCTCTGCCA